>NW_026110337.1:32500-85000 GCF_024679095.1 Eriocheir sinensis | reverse complement strand
TCTACCCCTGGAAATGCCCAAAACTCCTCTGAAACTACCCCTGGAAATGCCCACCGAAACTCCTACTAATCTACCCCTGGAAATGCCCATCAAAGCTCCTACGAATCTACTCCTGGAAATGCACGCTAACCACGGCCGGACGCTAACCACTCAGCCACCTGCCTAACCTTTAATAAGAGTCTTAGAGCACTGTGGTAGAATGCTATTGCAGGGAGACAGGGAGGCAGGGTGCAACGTGTATCAAGACAGTATTTGCCAGGAAGGGAGTGAGTGTGAGGTTGTGTGAGTAATGGTGAGGTTAGGTGTATAGGAGAACAGGGAGGCAGGGTGAGCGAGGCAGGGTGATGAGAGGCAGGGGCGGCAGAGGTCCAGGGTGCATCTCGCCCTCCGGTAGCCGCACCATTTGTTTGCCCAGCTCTTGGCCTAAAATTGTAGCGTGGAGGACACCCTGAGGCCGTGTTGGCGGCGGAGGACCGGCCACTCATGCCTCCACCTCGCTCTCCTTCCTTCCTTCTTTCCTTTCCACCGCCTTTACCCGGGGAAGCGGCGGCCGAGGGACTGGACAACGCGTGTGGCAGGTCAGATTATTAAACATTTCGGCTTTCGTAGGAGTTTTGAGCATTTCCTTTTTTTAATGATCCTGGTGGTAGTCTGACCCTTCTCCTGTACCATGAGCCTTAGAAACACTCATTAGAACCCGACTGATCTCCTTTCGGCCTTTGGAATTAGCTGATGTGAGGGGTGAAAGCGTCTGACAGCATCCTTCTCCGGCGATCATCATTCTTTCTCCCTTAACTTGCCTTCTTTAAGCTAATGTCGCGTGGTCATTACTTGGGTGGGTGACCGCCGGACTGGACTACATCGGATTATTCTGTTAACTTTCTTCCTCTCCATTCATTACCTTAACTTTCCTTCCCTTCATTCATTCCCTAAGATCACCCACATGCTGTCCATCAACCCTCCCTTTCTAGAACACCTTGAAGCTATACAAAGGCTCAGTAAGGACCCATATTCTTAATCACTTCGGGGAGATCAGTCGGGTTCTGAGTGTTTCTTTAAATTCACGGTACAGAGGAAGGGTCAGTCTATCACCAGGGTCATAAAACTACGCCTGGAAATGCCCCACAAAACAACTCCTTCGAAAGCCTTGTCAAATAATTATGTGTGCTTGGGCGCGGATATGTTTAAGAATCCGACCTCAACCACATTGATCTCATAGCCTCGAAGTCCTGAAGATGATGGTGGTGGTGGTGGTGGTGGTCATGGTGGTGGTAGTGGTGGTGATGGTGGTGATGGTGGTGGTGGTGATGGATGGTGGTGGTGATGGTGGTGGTGATGGTGGTGATGGATGGTGGTGGTGGTGGTCATGGTGGTGGTAGTGGTGGTGATGGTGGTGATGGTGGTGGTGGTGATGGATGGTGGTGGTGATGGTGGTGATGGTGGTGGTGGTGATGGATGGTGGTGGTGGTGGTGATGGTGATGGTGGTGGTGCCTCTCGTCCACCTCTCGAAGATGTATCTGTCTTAGGCCTTCGAGAGAGAGAGAGAGAGAGAGAGAGAGAGAGAGAGAGAGAGTAACCAGTACACAAAGCTTCAGAATGCATATTGGAAACTCCGTCTGTCTGTCTCTCTCATTCTCTCTCTCTCTCTCTCTCTTTTCGTAGAAAGGAGGAGGAGACGAAGCGAAACGATAAAACAAAGAGTAACGAAGGGAAGGAAGGAAGGAAGGAAGGAGAAAAGGAAGAAAGTTAAGTTGGTAAGGGAGGAAAGGGAGAGTTGAAGGGGAGGAGGAGGAGGAGGAGGAGGAGGAGGAAAGAAGTGATACAATATGCAAGAGAGAGAGGGAGGGAAAGGAGAAGAGGAAGAGGACGAGAGAGAGAGAGAGAGAGAGAGCACACACTAACCTCCAACTGACCAGAGGTATTTCGAGGAGGAGGAGGAGGAGGAGGAGGAGGGTGAGGAAGATGTTGAAGGAGATAAAAAACGAAGGGGAGATAAAGTAAACGAGAGAGAGAGAGAGAGAGAGAGAGAGAGAGAGAGAGAGAGATGGTGGGCGGGGCTAAGCGGGGCAGAGACAGGGCAAATTGCATCATTTAATTCCTATATCAGCCGTTCTATGACTATGGGAACACCACCATCAACTCCTCCATGCTTTTCAATGCCTATAGCTTCCTCACGTCTAAGGAAACCACTGTAACAGGCCAAGGACACACAGTAACACGGCTTTTGAATGGGGAAACGAGGCAGGGTGTCGATTTCCTGAGTCTATAAATTATATTAGTCAATTCTACCTTCAATAGCAATTCAATGGACGTAAGGAAGCTATAGGCACAGAAAAGGCATGGATTAGTAGATGGTGTTCCTCGCTACAGCCATAGAACAGCTGATAAAGGAGTAAATTCGTATATACAGCCTCATCCCTTTACTCAGAGGCCGCGCGCACACCCATACTCATCGTTTCCAGATTGGCCTACCCAGCACATCCTATTCATCGGTTTCTGAGTAAAAGCGATCACATTCACATCATTAACGGCATGCAATCGAACACTCTACATACAAACTAGGCGTTGATGTAGTTTATAGGAGCGGGAAGGACGAATCTAAGCTTCTAAGCCTCATTTGTGTGTTGTGTATGGGGATAGTTCTCGTACATGTGGCCTCGCTCCCCTTCTACCTCGCCCGCTAGCCTCAAATCATGGTTATATAGGTGCTGTCTGGCCCTTATCACCTGTTCTCTGGCTGTGGGATGACCACCACCTGCTTTTCCATGCTTTAAAACTTCCTCACCTCTCAGGAAATCACTGTATCGCTCCTAAAATATACAGAAACGGCTTAAACTCCCGCGGCCTTCACGGAGGACGGTAGGCGGGGCTTCTGGACCGCAAGGGGAGGCTATGAATCCGTTGATATTTCCTTTAAATGATAGAGGTAGGGACACCATCGCCTAGTGCCCTATTCCTGAAGGTTCCGTATGTATGTTAGAACTGATATGTCACGCCCTCAACGCCCAGAAGGAACTCAAACCCGCCCATTCCAGCGTAGATATAACATGAAGTGGTCGCCCGTTCTCACCTAGTACCCAATGTACCTTGCATAGTTTCCGCATTCCCCGCGCGCTTGAAGACAGAGGGCAGCACCTTCCGGGGGGGTCACGTAGAGGTTATACACAGATGCCAGAAGTCGCTACTGTAAATATTTTTCAACCCCTCATATACGTACTGGAACCTCCCATAACCCCTCCAGACCCCACCTAACCATCTAGAATACCTACTTACGCTTTATTGTTAGTGTATTTTACTGACCACGACAACTAGAATGAAGAAAAACACCGATAAGCTGCACGTTGCCAAGTCTCGCCGGAATAGAAAGAAGAAGAGAAGGAAAGGAAGGATAAAGGAATGAAAGGAAGGAAGGGAGAGGAAGGGAATGAAGGGTAAAGGAAGGGAGAAATAGAAAGGAAAGAAAGAAGGGAAGAGAGGAGGAGGAGGGAGAAATAGAAAGAAGAAAAGGAAAGGAAGGAAGGGAGAGGAAGGGAATGAAGGGTAAAGGAAGGGAGAAATAGGACGGAAAGAAAGAAGGGAAGAGAGGAGGAGGAGGGAGAAATAGAAAGAAGAAGAGAAGGAAAGGAAGGATAAAGGAGTGAAATGAAGGAAGGGAGAGGAAGGGAATGAAGGGTTAAGGAAGGGAGAAATAGGAAGGGGTAGAAAAAAGGGAAGAGAGGAGGAGGAGGAGAAGGAGGAGAAGAAGGAAGGAGGAAAAATAATGGCGGGTGTTAAGATGGAGGAAGAGAGAGAACAGAAGAGAAGGAGAATATATATAGAAAAATACGAGGGCGAGGGAAGGAAACGAGGAATAGAAGAAGAAGAAGAAGAAGAAGAAGAAGAAGAAGAAGAAGAAGAAGAAGAAGAAGAAGGGACAAAGAGGAAGAGGGTGCATGAGATAAAATGAAGGAGAAGGGAAGAGAAAGTAAACGAAGAGAAGGAATAAAAGAAAGGAGAGAAGAGGCTGAAGGAGAAGTGAAGTACGTCAAGAATATGAAGAAGAAGAAGAAAAAGACGAAGAAAAAGAAGAAGAAGAAGGAAAGAAAATAAAGAAAGAAAGAGAGAAAGGAAGAAAAAGAGATAGAAGAGAGAGAGAGAGAGAGATGTACCAAGAATGTGACCTTTCTGTAAACCGTCATTAGAACCTCCTCCTCCTCCTCTTCCTCTTCTTCCTCCTCCTCCTCCTCCTCCTCTTCTTCCTCCTCCTCCTCTTCTTCCTCCTCCTCCTCCTCTTCTTGGTGTCATATTTCAATATTCATGAACACACACACACACACACACACACACACACACACACACTTCCACTTCTTTCTTCCTCTCCTTCTCCCTTCTTTCTTTCCTTCCTCTCCCTTTTCTTCCTCCCTCCTTAATCCTCCCTTTCTCCCTCCCTTTCCCTCCTCCTTCCTTTCCTATTTCTCTTTTTTCTCTCCCTTTCCCTTCCTCTCCTTCCCTTCCTTTCTCCCTCGCTTCCTTCCTCCCTTCTCCTCCTCTTCTCTCCTTCTTTCCTTCCTTTTTCTCCCTTCCTTCACCCTCCCTTCCTTTCCTCTCCTTTTCTTTCTCCTCCCTTCCCTTTTTCCTTCCCTTCCTTCTCTCTAACTCTTTTTCTTCCCTTCCCTTTCCTTATCTTCTCCCTCCTCCCTCTCCTCTTCCTCCTCTCCCTTAATTCCCCTCCCTCTTCATCCCCATCTTCCCTCCTCCTCCTCCTCCTCCTCCTCCTCTCGTATTTAGTGACGGCAGCTTTCAACTTTGATTCCGGGTTGCATAATGGCGGGTAAGTGGCTAAGTACAGGTTATGCGGTGACGGCCACGGCTGGAGCTGACACCGAGGAGGAGGAGGAGGAGGAGGAGGAGGAGGAGGAGGAGGGGCGAGGGTGAGGTGGTGCAGATTAAACTGAAATAATTGATTAAGTCTTCCTCCTCCTCCTCCTCCTCCTCCTCCTCCTCCTCCTCCTCCTCCTCCTCTTGCTTGCTTGCTTTTTCACCTTCTCCCCCTCCTCTTCTTCTTCCTCTTTATCCTGCTCCTCTTTTTTTTCTTTTTTTCCTCTTCCTTCCCTCGTTTCCTCCTCCTTTTCCTTTTTCTCCTCCTCTCCTTCCCCTCTCTTCTCCTCCTCCTTCTTCCCCTCTTCTCCTTTTCCCCTCTATCTCCTCCTCCTCCTCCTCTTCCTCTACCATTTTAAAAGACACAAAAGAATATATGAAAGGGAACAGCCAGAATACGTAACTTCCAGAGGCATTTCAGGGGATGGATTACGCCCTTTTTAAAACCCGATTGCGCCTTCATCACGCAGGCCGAGGACTCATGTGGGCGGCGCCTCGTGCAGAAGGGAACACCTGATGAGGGTTAAGATTGACAGGCGGACAGGTGGGATTGTAGGTTGGGTGTAAGTGTAGCCTGTCTTCTTCTTCTTCTTCTTCTGGTGCTTTCAAGGGCAACGAAAGAAAACACTAATTGAAATAAAAACTCCACTAATCACTGTTCCTATAGAGTTTATAAGAGTGGCCAAAAGAGAGGTCATTTTCGGGAGTAGAGGCGTCCTGATAGTATCCTCTTGAAAGTGTTTAAGTCGTAGGCAGGAGGAAATACAGACGAAGGGAGATTGTTCCGGAGTTTACCAGCGTGAGGGATGAAGGAGTGAGGATGCTGGTTAACTCTTGCATAAGGGATTTTTATTTTTTTTCCTCCCTCCACCTTCTCCTCATGTTCCTCTTCTTCCTCTTCTGTGTTCTTCCTCTTCCTCCTCCTCTCCTCTTGTTCTTCCTCTTCCTCCTCTTCCACCTCTTGTTCCTTTTTTTCTTTTATATATATTTTTTTATTTTCTATCCTCCTCCTCCTCTTCCTCTTTCTCCTCTTCCTCCTCCTCCTCCTCCCCTTCTCTCCTCCCCCCCCCCCGGTCGCTGTCTATCTTCGTTGGCCGAGCATGTCACTCTTATTTTTTTTTTTTTTCTTTTTGTAAGTTCGGGGCTGTTGTGATTTTCTTTTTTTTCTGTTGTTGTTGTTGTTGTTGTTGTTGTTGTTGTTGTTGTTGTTGTTGTTGTTGTTGTTGTTGTTAATGTTGTTGTTGCTGTTCTTCTTCTTCTTATAATCAATTAGTCTTATCAAAGGAACTAAAAAATGATCCAGTTTTTTTTATACATTTATTTAGAGTTAATTTAAGATCCTGAAAAAAAAGATATATTTGTTTATTTGCATTTTTTTTTAATCTTATCATAGTCTCTCTCTCTCTCTCTCTCTCTCTCTCTCTCTCTCTCTCTCTCTCTCTCTCTCTCTCTCTCTCTCTCTCTCTCTCTCTCTCTCTCTCTCTCTCTCTCTCTCTCTCTCTCTCTCTCTCTCTCTCTCTCTCTCTCACTTTTTCATATATGTCGCCGGAGTTCAGCGATGCAAAGTTTGGTTCCGTTTGGGTTAAATATTTTCATGGTGAACTTTAAGCCTCCACCAATTTATTTTTCTTTCTTGTTTTCACGATTTACAAAAGGTTACTGCGCGCTTTGATCATGTATTTGTGTGGGGGGGGGGGAGGGAGGGGTCTGTGTGTCTGTGTGTGTGTTGGGGGGGGAGGGGGGTGGCTGTGTGTGCGTGCGTGTGCGTGTGTGTGTGTGCGCGTTAAAGTTGGTAACATTATATAAAATTTCTCTCCTCTGAAAAGGTCACTCGATGCGGCTTTTTCTCTCTCTCTCTCTTACTCTTTGCTCGCTTTTTATATAACCCTTTTTTATTTATTTGTGTTTCATTTTGTTTTTATTACATTTTTTTGCGTTTAGCGTTATGGTAGGGCGCGATTATATATATATTTTTTTGTTATTTTTTTCCTGATCTCAAAAAATGTGTTCCCCAAGGTCACAAAGGAGATGAGTCGGGTATTAATGAGTGTTTTGTCACGTTCATGGTACAGCAGAAGCCTTGTCAAACTATCACTAGGCTCATAAAACTACCCATGGCTATATTAACACAACCTCTCCGAAAGCCTTGTCAAACTATCACTAGGCTCATAAAACTACCCTTGGCTATACTAACACAACCTCTACGAAAGCCTTGTCAAACTATTACTAGGCTCATAAAACTACCCATGGCAATACTAACACAACCTCTACGAAAGCCTTGTCAAACTATCACTAGGCTCATAAAACTACCCATGGCAATACTAACACAACCTCTACGAAAGCCTTGTCAAACTATCACTAGGCTCATAAAACTACCCATGGCAATACTAACACAACCTCTACGAAAGCCTTGTCAAACTATCACTTGGCTCATAAAACTACCCATGACAATATTAACACAACCTGTACGAAAGCCTTGTCAAACTATCACTAGGCTCATAAAACTACCCATGGCAATACTAACACAACCTGTACGAAAGCCTTGTCAAACTATCACTTGGCTCATAAAACTACCCATGGCAATATTAACACAACCTCTACGAAAGCCTTGTCAAACTATCACTTGGCTCATAAAACTTCCCATGGCAATACTAACACAACCTCTACGAAAGCCTTGTCAAACTATCACTAGGCTCATAAAACTACCCATGGCAATATTAACACAACCTCTACGAAAGCCTTGTCAAACTATCACTAGGCTCATAAAACTACCCATGGCAATATTAACACAACTTCTACGAAAGCCTTGTCAAACTATCACTAGGCTCATAAAACTACCCATGGCAATATTAACACAACTTCTACGAAAGCCTTGTCAAACTATCACTAGGCTCATAAAACTACCCATGGCAACACTAACACAACCTCTACGAAAGCCTTGTCAAACTACCACTGGGTCTCACCACCACCACCACTACCATCTCCACCAGTTACATCACCACTCCTCTGCTTTCAACCCCAACCATTCCCTACCACCACCACCACCACCACAGACTGTTCGTAATGAGTATAAACGCTGGGAGAGTGTCGTTGCCCGAGTTTATTTTGCCATATATTCGTTGCTCATGTATCCAATGATGCTGTTTATGGGCCCAGTGACGCGGACGTGTGCCTCGGCCATAAATATGAAAGTAGTTAATGTTTAAGACTCTTCTTCTTCTTCTTCTTCTTCCTGTTCTTCGTCTTCCTCTTCTTCTTCTTCTTCTTCCTCTTCTTCGTCTTCCTCTTCTTCTTCTTCTTCTTCTTCTTCTTCTTCTTCTTCTTCTTCCTCCTCCTCTTTTTCGTCTTCCTCTTCTTCTTCTTCCTTTAGACCCAGAACCCGAAGGAAGAAAAAGAAGAGGAAGAAGAGGAAGTAGTTAATGTTAAGGGTTCTTCTTCTTCTTCTTCCTCCTCTTCTTCTTCTTCTTCTTCCTTTAGACCTTGAACCCGAAGGAAGAAGAGGAGGAAGAAGACGAAGTAGTTAATGTTAAGGGTTCTTCTTCTTCTTCTTCCTCCTCTTCTTCTTCTTCTTCTTCTTCCTTTAGACCTTGAACCCGAAGGAAGAAGAAGAAGAGGAAGATTAGGAAGTAGTTAATGTTAAGGGTTCTTCTTTTTCTTCTTCTTCCTCCTCTTCTTCTTCTTCTTCTTCTTCTTCTTCTTCCTTTACACCCAGAACCCGAAGGAAGAAGAAGAAGAGGAAGATTAGGAAGTAGTTAATGTTAAGGGTTCTTCTTCTTCTTCTTCCTCCTCTTCTTCTTCTTCTTCTTCCTTTAGACCTTGAACCCGAAGGAAGAAGAGGAGGAAGAAGACGAAGTAGTTAATGTTAAGGGTTCTTCTTCCTCTTCTTCCTCCTCTTCTTCTTCTTCTTCTTCTTCCTTTAGACCTTGAACCCGAAGGAAGAAGAGGAGGAAGAAGACGAAGTAGTTAATGTTAAGGGTTCTTCTTCTTCTTCTTCTTCCTCCTCTTCTTCTTCTTCTTCTTCTTCTTCTTCCTTTAGACCTTGAACCCGAAGGAAGAAGAGGAGGAAGAAGACGAAGTAGTTAATGTTAAGGGTTCTTCTTCCTCTTCTTCCTCCTCTTCCTCTTCTTCTTCTTCCTTTAGACCCAGAACCGGAAAGAAGAAGAAGAAGAGGAAGAAGAGGAAGTAGTTAATGTTAAGGGCTCTTCTTCTTCTTCTTCTTCTTCTTCCTCATCTTCTTCTTCCTCTTCTTCTTCTTCCTCCTATTCTTCCTTCGGGTTCTGGGTCTAGTCTTCCTCCTCCTCCTCCTCCTCCTCCTCCTCGTTATCTTATGTGTCTTGGGTTTGGTTCTGGGTCTAGTCTTCCTCCTCCTCTTCCTCTTCTTCCTCCCCCTTCTCTTCCTCCTCCTCCTCCTCCTCCTCCTCCTCCTCCTTGTGATGTTATGTGAATTCTTTCTTTCTTTCTTTCTTTCTTTCTTTCTTTCTTCTCGGTTTCCTTCTTCATCTCCTCCTCCTCCTCCTCCTCCTCCTCCTCCTCCCTCTGATGCCATTCTTTTTCTTCCTCCTCAAACTTCTTCTCCTCCTCCTCCTCCTCTTCCTTCTCCTCCTTCCATCTGCTGCACATCCTTCTCCTCCTCCTCCTCCTCCTCCTCCTCCTCCTCCTCCTCCTTCTCCCTCCACCTCCTCCTCCGTCTCCTAAATTTCCCCTCTTCTCTTCCCAACAACGCCTTTCTCATCAATTTTCCTCCTCCCTCCTCCTCCTCCCTCCTCTTCCTCCCTCCCTCCTCCCTTTTCTCTCCAGTGTACTTCCCTCCCTCCCTCCCTCCCTCCCTTCGTCCCTGGAGAGAGGGGAGGAAAAGAAGGAAAGGCCAGATTATTTTGGAGGAGAAATAGTTACACATCGGAGAGAGAGAGAGAGAGAGAGAGAGAGAGAGAGAGAGAGAGAGAGAGAGAGAGAGAGAGAGAGAGAGAGAGAGAGAGAGAGAGAGAGAGAGAGAGAGAGAGAGAGAGAGCAAACATAACAACATGACCATCCACTCTCCGTAACACACACACACACACACACACACACACACACACATACACACACACACACACGCACCCCCCCCACACAAAAACAACAATAACAGCAACAACAACAACAGATTATGAGAGAAATGCATTGTTAAATCTTTCCTAAATTTTCCTCCACCTCCTTTCTCTCCCTCCCTCCCTTTATTAATGTTTCCTCCCTTTTCTCCCTCTTCCTCCCTTCTCTCCCTTCCCTTCCCTCCATTTTTCCCTCTCCTTCCTTTCTTTCTCTCCCTCTCTCTCCCTCTCTCCCTCCCTCTTATCTCACCTGCCACGCCTGGTCAGGTGACTCTAATTAACACGATCTCTCTCTCTCTCTCTCTCTCTCTCTCTCTCTCTCTCTCTCTCTCTCTCTCTCTCTCTCTCTCTCTCTCTCTCTCTCTCTCTCTCTCTCTCTCTCTCTCTCTCTCTCTCTCTCTCTCTCTCTCTCTCTCTCTCTCTCTCTCTCTCTCTCTCTCTCTCTCTCTCTCTCTCTCTCTCTCTCTCTCTCTCTCTCTCTCTCTCTCTCTCCCGACCTCTGCTCATTCACACCCGTTCTCTGCTGAGAGAAGGTCGTGACCTCACCCCGCTGCGCCCCACAACATCGCTTGCCCTGTGTTTTCGTCGTGCTCTTGGGCGTTTGTGTGTTCTCGCTTGTGGACCTTGTGTGTTGCCTGTGATTTCCCGACACGTGTTTGGTGTGTGTTCGCTTGTGGTTTCTGCCTGTGGTTGCCTCTGTGATTTGTGTTTCCAGGTGTTTTGCGTGTGATCTGGCTGTCTCAGGTGTTCTGCGTGGGTTTCAAGTGATTCAAGTGTGTTGTGTTTCCAGGTGTTTTTGCGTGTGATCTGGCTGTTTCAGTGTTCTGCGTGGGTTCAAGTGATTCAAGTGTGTTGTGTTTCCGGTGTTTTTGCGTGTGATCTGGCTGTTTCAGGGTGTTCTGCGTGGTTTCAGGTGATTCAGTATGTTTGCAGGCGTTTCATAGTGTGTTGTGTTTCCGGTGTTTTTTGCGTGTGATCTGGCTGTTTCCGGGGTGTTCTGCGTGGGTTTCAAGTGATTCAAGTGTGTTGTGTTTCCGGTGTTTTGCGTGTGATCTGGCTGTTTCCGTGTTCTGCGTGGGTTTTCAGAGTGATTCAAGTGTGTTGTGTTTCGGTGTTTTTGCGTGTGATGGCTGGCTGCTTTCAGTGTTCTGCGTGGGTTTCAGAGTGTTTCAAGTGTGTTGTGTTTCGGTGTTTTGCGTGTGATTTGGCTGTTTCCATAGTGTTTCTGCGTGTGGTTTCAGCCTGTGATTTGTGTTTGTGTTTCCGGTGTTTTGCGTGTGATCTGGCTGTTTCAGTGTTCTGCGTGGGTTTCAGAGTGATTCAAGTGTGTTGTGTTTCCGTGCTTTTTGCGTGTGATTTGGGCTGCTTCTAAGTGTACTGCGTGGGTTTCAGTGTTTTGAGTGTGCTGTTGTTTCCAGTGTTTTTTGCGTGTGATTTGGCTGTTTAGTGTTCTGCGTTTCGAGTGTGTTGTGTTTCCAGTGCTTTTGCGTGTGATTTGGCTGTTTATAGTGCTCTGCGTGGGTTTCAGAGTGTTTGAGTGTGCTGTTGTATTTCGGTGTTTTGCAGTGACTTGAGGTGTTTAGTCGTGCTTGTGCTTGGGTTTCTGAGTGTTTCGTGTGTCCCGTGTGACTTTGTGTTCCCAGTGTCTCACGTGATTTGGGTGTGTCGACAACCCACCCTTTGAATTCCTGAGTTCAATCTGCTCCTCCTCATTACACCCTCTTTAAATCCCCTAGAGGATTAACACTTCCTACACCCCTTTCCCTCCCCTCACCGAAGCCCCCCCACCTCGCTCACCTCACATCCTTTGCTCCTCCTCATCCCCTAGAGATTAGCCCTTCCTACTCCTCCCTCACCTCCACATATTTCTAAGCCTCCCCCTCCTCACCTTACCTCATCCTGTTACCCATCCTTCACCCACCTTACCTCGCCTCTTTCTTAACCTTTCTTGTTCTCACACACCTCACTCACCTCATCCTTCCTCTCCTCCTCTCTCCCCTTACCTCCTTTCCCAAACTCCCTCTCCTCATCTCACCTATTTCCTAATCCTCCTTGATCTCACACCTCACTCCACCGCCTCCCTTTCCCCTCTTCCTCACCTCATCCCTTCCCTCTCCTCCTCTCTCCCCCTCACCTATTTCCTAACCCTCCTTGATCTCACACCTCACTCACCTCTCTTTCCCCCTCTTTACTCACCTCCATCTCTTCCTACTCCTCCTCTCTCCCACCTGCCTGTTCCCTAACCCTCCTTGATCTCACACACCTCACTCACCTCCTCCTTTCCCCTCTTTACTCACCTCATCTTCCTACTCCTCCTCTCTCCCACCTCACCTATTTCCTAACCCTCCTTGATCTCACACACCTCTCTTTCCCCCTCTTTACTCACCTCCATCCCTTCCTACTCCTCCTCTCTCTCACTTTTCCTCCATTACTAAACTACCTCTCCACACCTCACCCCTTTCTAATCCCTTCACTCTGTGTTTATCTCTTTCATTTTCAGCTAAGATGGCGCTAAAGTGCAAGTACTTGTAACAGTAGCTTCTCAGCTCACTTTACAAGGGCGTTCTGCTGTCTGTCGACTGTGTCTGTCAGGCAGCATCTCGAGACAAGAGACTGCAGGAGCAGGAAGAGAAGATGGAAGAAAGGCCAGAATAAAATAATGAGCTTTCTCTCACCAGGCAGCATCTCGAGACCAGACTGCAGGAGCAAGAAGAGAAGATGAAGCAGGTCAGAATAAAATAATAGAGCTTTCTCACTGTTGCCTGCCTCTTGCAGGAATTCATCCCAGGCTAACGTTGCTGTGGTGCCAAACCCTTCTCCAACCGCTTGCCTCCAGCGGTACCGTCGACACCAGCGGACAACACCACGCAACGGGAGGATGCTAGTGGCACCGCCCGATGGCTTCACCGTCGTGAATGGAGGAGCCAAACCAGCCAAGCGATTTATCCTGTTCATTGCTTCAACAGGTTTGCCATTCTGGAGGAGGAGGACGAGCAGGAGAGCACCTTCCTGGTGGGTGACTCCATGATTCGCCAGCAGGTCGTTGAGTTCTGCGGCAGAGTTCCTCGTCGAAGACGGAACTATTGCTATCCTGGTGCTGGGATCGACGACATAACTGCTGCTCTTGAGGAGATCTCCCCCCAGGCTACTAATGATTCACTGTTTGTTATTCACACAGGTACGAACGACGTCACCACGACCCGGTCTGAGGAACTCCTGGAGAAGTAGGCTCATCCAGCAGTATAAGACTAAATCCCTAACATTTTGATTTCAGGAGTTCTACCACGGACTTGGGCGGAGAGCGACTTTTCAGTAAGGCCTTCAGCCTAAACAACCGCTTACAGACTCTTTGCAGGGAGCTTGACGTGGAGTTCCTAACACATGGGACAATTTCTATGGACAAAATGAGCTCTTTCACAGGGACGGATTGCACCTTTCTCCCATCGGGGCAGCCAGACTCGGAAGGCTCCTCAACGAAGCAGTGCGTGTCATCCGAACAAAAAACGAGTCACGGCCACGTCCCTCCACCCCACCCGTGTAAATAGACGCCGTGCATCACAACAAACCCGTAACCGTGATCCCGCAAGTACCACCACCTCTATTACTAAGCCTCTAGATAACTTAAAAATCCTTAGTTTCAATGCGCGTAGCCTAAGAAACAAATTTGATGAACTGAGATGTCTTGCTTTAACAGAAAATTTTGACATAATTGCTATAACCGAAACATTTATCGACACCACAAATATTGATTTAAGTTCCGAATACAACATAGATGGCTACAGACTCTTCAACAAAGATCGTGTAAACCGTAGAGGCGGTGGCGTCGCCCTTTATGTCAAGCTATTTGCAACCCACTGACAAAACACCGGGAAACAGTAACGTTGAACATTTGTGCGTGCGAGTAAACATTGCAAAAGTCAACTTAAATATATCTGTCACCTACAGACCTCCCGGGCAATCACTCGATGACGACCTTGAAATGTACAGCGTCTTAAGGCAGTCACTTAATAACAGCGACTCACTGATATTAGGAGACTTTAACCTCCCCCATATCGACTGGGCGACACTGTCAGGTACAGAAGGCGAGTCACATAGAATGATCGAATTTCTAGAAAATTATCTAAGCCAAATGGTTTCTGAGCCAACTCGACAAAATAATATACTCGACCTTGTTATAACGACCCAAGATAACCTAATCAGTAGTGTCACGGTAGGAGAACACCTCGGTTCTTGCGATCATAAATTAGTGCGCGTCGACATTAAAGCTCAATCATCAGTGACTGAAAATAAAGTAAAGGTGCCCAATTTCAAAGAGCTAACTTCGTAGAAATCCGACAAACTAACAGAAATACAACTATCAGATGACGGCAACGTAGAGGAAGCCTGGCTAAGCCTTAAAATCACTTACTCACTCAGCAGAACACATTCGTCCCCTTGTGCGAGAAGCGAATTAACACTAATAAAAAGCCCACCGTGGTTTAATAGCGAAATTAAACAATCAGTCAATGAGAGAAAATTGTTTTACAGGTTAAAGAAAGAACAAAGCACGCCCGAAAACATTAGACTTTATAATGATGCCAGGCGACGAGTAAAAAGACTAGTAGGTCAGGCAAAGCGTAGATACGAAGAAAATATTGCAGCCAACTGTAAAATAATCCGAAATCTTTCTTCAGTTACATAAACAACAGAAAGGCGATCAAAAGTGGTATTGGACCTTTAACAAACAGCGACGGTGCACTAGTGACTGACAGCCAACACATTGCAAACCTCTTAAACAATTACTTTTCCTCGGTGTTTAATACTAACAGTCTTCCTCTCGCTACCACCAACACCAGTACTATTGTAAATCTCGAGCATGCATTGCCTAATTTTGAAATAACAACCGATGAAGTCCTTAAAGCTCTCCATTCACTTAAAACAAATAAAGTCCTGGACCTGACAAAGTATATCCAACTCTGCTGAAAGAAACAAAGAGCGAAATACTCTCCTCCCTCACAACCGTATTCAATATGTCCTTGCGACAAGGCATCGTCCCTTCAGATTGGAAAAAGGCTAACGTGACACCGATTTTCAAGAAAGGAGACAAAAAGTACCAGGTAATTACAGGCCCATTAGTCTAACTTCGGTTGTAGGTAAGCTACTTGAGGGCATAATTAGAGACAAATTGTGAATTACCTTGAAAGCCACTCATTGATTGGGGACTCACAACATGGCTTCGAAACAAAAGATCCTGCCTATCAAACCTATTAACCTTTTATAACGACCTCTTCACTGTTTATGACGTAACCAAATCACTGGACGTAGTCTATCTTGATTTCAGAAAGCGTTTGATAAAGTCCGCATCATAAATTACTTTACAAATTAAAGCAAATAGGTATTGACGGTCAAGTAAACCAATGGATCGCGAATTGGTTGAGCAACAGACAACAAAGAGTAGTGATTGACGGATTTAACTCAGAGTGGGCGCCTGTCACTAGTGGCGTCCCTCAGGGCTCGATCCTTGGCCCAGTGCTCTTCATTATTTACATCAACGACGTGGATGTTGGACTCAATAACCGCATTAGTAAATTTGCAGACGACACAAGATTGGCAACTCGGTTCTCACTGACGAAGACAGGCAAAGCCTCCAAGAGGATTTGCACAAAATTTCAACTTGGTCGGATAGATGGGAGATGCCCTTTAACGTGAACAGTGCCAGGTCCTTCAAGTTGGAACGAGGAATAAGAAGTTCGAATACGAAATGCGCGGCGTTAAACTCAAAAGCGTTCAATGCGTCAAAGACTTGGGGTCAAAATCGCGTCAAACCTCAAATTCTCACAGCAATGCATCGATGCAGCAAATAAAGCGAACAGAATGTTGGGCTTCATTAAAAGAAACTTTGTATTCAAGAATAAAGATGTAATACTCCCGCTCTACAACAGTTTAGTCAGACCCCACTTGGAATATGCGGTACAGTTTTGGTCTCCCCACCATGCAAAGGATATTGCTAAATTAGAAGGTGTTCAGCGTCGGGCAACGAAAATGATCCCTTCCTTGCGCAACAAATCCTACGAAGAAAGGCTTTCTACCCTTAACATGTTCTCTCTTGAGAAACGTCGCCTCCGAGGAAAACTGATCGAATGTTTTAAAATACTTAATGGTTTCACGAATGTAGACAGATCAACATTGTTTATGATCGATGACACTTTGCGCACGAGGAACAATGGCGTAAAACTCAGATGTAGACAAGTAAATTCAGACTGCACCAAATTTTTCTTCACCAACGTTGTAGTGCGAGAATGGAATAAGCTTCAGTCAGTGGTCCAGTGTAACACGATTGACTCCTTCAAAAATAAGCTCGACCGTCACTTCCTTCAACTTAATATCAACTAGAGTAGAAATGCAACGTTTTGGAGTCTTCTGATTAATGTAAAATCACTTAGGTTTAAGGACAGACCACCAAGTCTGGACCATGGGGTCTATGTGGTCTGATTTTCTATGTAAATCTATGTAAATCTCTCTCTCTCTCTCTCTCTCTCTCTCTCTCTCTCTCTCTCTCTCTCTCTCTCTCTCTCTCTCTCTCTCTCTCTCTCACGCCCGAAAACATTAGACTTTACAATGATGCAAGGCGACGAGTAAAAAGATTAGTGCATCAGGCAAAGCGTAGATATGAAGAAAATATTGCAGCCAACTGTAAAAATAATCCGAAATCCTTCTTCAGTTACATAAACAACAGAAAGGCGATCAGAAGTGGAATTGGACCTTTAACAAACAGCGACGGTGCACTAGTGACTGACAGCCAACACTTTGCAAACCTATTAAATAATTACTTTTCCTCGGTGTTTAATAATAACAGTCCTCCCACCACCACCACCAACACCAGTACTAATGTAAATCCCGAGCATGCATTGTCTAACTTTGAAATAAAACCCGATGAAGTCCTTAAAGCCCTCAAATCACTTGAAACAAATAAAAGTCCTGGACCTGATAAAGTATATCCAACTCTGCTGAAAGAAACAAAGAGCAAATACTCTCTCCCTCACAACCGTATTCAATATGTCCTTGCGACAAGGCATTGTCCTTCAGATTGGAAAAAGGCTAACGTGACACCGATTTTTAAGAAAGGAGACAAAAAAGTACCAGGTAATTACAGGCCCATTAGTCTAACTTCGGTTGTAGGTAAGCTACTTGAGGGCATAATTAGAGACAAAATTGTGAGTTACCTTGAAAGCCACTCATTAATTGGGGACTCACAACATGGCTTCCGAAACAAGATCCTGCCTGTCAAATCTATTAACCTTTATAACGACCTCTTCACTGTTTATGACGTAACCAAATCACTGGACGTAGTCTATCTTGATTTCAGAAAGCGTTTGATAAAGTCCCATCATAAATTACTTTACAAATTAAAGCAAATAGGTATTGACGGTCAGGTAAACCAATGGATCGCGAATTGGTTGAGCAACAGAAAACAACGAGTAGTGATTGACGGATTTAACTCAGAGTGGGCGCCGGTCACTAGTGGCGTCCCTCTCTCTTCTTGGCCCAGTGCTCTTCATTATTTACATCAACGACGTGGATGTTGGACTCAATAACCGCATTAGTAAATTTGCAGACGACACAAAGATTGGTAACTCGGTTCTCACTGACGAAGACAGGCAGAGCCTCCAAGAGGATTTGCACTCAATTTCAGCTTGGTCGGATAGATGGGAGATGCCCTTTAACGTAGACAAGTGCCAGGTCCTTCAAGTTGGAACGAGGAATAAGAAGTTTGATTACGAAATGCGCGGCGTTAAACTCAAAAGCGTTCAATGCGTCAAGGACTTGGGGGTCAAAATCGCGTCAAACCTCAAATTCTCACAGCAATGCATCGATGCAGCAAATAAAGCGAACAGAATGTTGGGCTTCATTAAAAGAAACTTTTTATTTAAGAATAAAGATGTAATACTCGCTCTACAACAGTTTAGTCAGACCCCACTTGGAATATGCGGTACAGTTTTGGTCTCACCATGCAAAGGATATTGCTAAATTAGAATGTTCAGCGTCGGGCAATGAAAATTATCCTTCCTTGCGCAACAAATCCTACGAAGAAAGGCTTTCTACCCTTAACATGTTCTCTTGGGAAACGTCGCCTCCGAGGAAAACTGATCGAATGTTTTAAAATACTTAATGGTTTCACGAATGTAGACAGATCAACATTGTTTCTGATCGATGACACTTTGCGCACGAGGAACAATGGCGTAAAACTCAGATGTGACAAGTAAATTCAGACAGCACCAAATTTTTCTTCACCAACGATGTAGTTAGAGAATGGAATAAGCTACCATCATCAGTGGTCCAGTGTAACACGATTGACTCCTTCAAAAATAAGCTCGACCGTCACTTCCTTCAACTTAATATCAACTAGAGTAGAAATGCAACGTTTTGGAGTCTTCTGATTAATGTAAAATCACTTAGGTTTAAGGACAGACCACCAAGTCTGGACCATGGGGTCTGTGGGGTCTGCTTGTCTATGTAAATATGTAAATCTCTCTATTCTGTCCTGTCCTTCTCTCTCTCTCTCTCTCTCTCTCTCTCTCTCTCTCTCTCTCTCTCTCTCTCTCTCTCTCTCTATCTCTCTCTCTCTCTCTCTCTCTCTCTCTTTGAATGAAGCGCGTATTTATTTTTCGATATAAAATAGCATGTATACGTAGTTATTATGGATGTACTTGATCATAGTCTAATAACAATAACAATAACAATATATATATATATATATATATATATATATATATATATATATATATATATATATATATATATATATATATATATATATATATATATATATATAAAACCCCAAAAAGAATCGGACATGAAGAATTATCCAATAAATCGAACAATTAAATAAATCCGAGCAATCTGGTACCGGTACCGTAGTTTAACTGGTACCGTTAGTAGCAGTACTGGCACCGGTACCGTAGTTTAACTGGTACCGTTAGTAGCAGTACTGGCACCGGTACCGTAGTTTAACTGGTACCGTTAGTACCGGTATTGGTACCGGTACCGTAGTTTAACTGGTACCGTTAGTAGCGGTACTGGTACCGGTACCAGTCCACCCTAACGCCAGAGGACTTCAAGATGGCGGCCTATCAGATGTCAACAAAGGTACGTCGTCCACTTCTCGGCCTAAAAACCGCCTTGTTTGAGCCTGTTCAAGCGCCGGGAGGCATGACATTTGAACTCCATGCCTTTCGTTACCCTGGACACCTGTGGACGCGGCGGAGAACGCTGAAATAAGACGATTTTCCGATGAGTTTGTGGCGGGTGAGGGAGTTAGGGAGGGACGGGTTTTCCCTAGGGATGGGCAAGTACCGTTAATTTGAGTACCAGTACCGAAAACTCAGGTACCGTTAGTACCGGTACCGGTACTCGAAGGAGTATTTTTTTTATCTTAATGACTTTTGATGAAATTCTCAAATAAATTTCCTGTAAAGTCTCTCTCTCCTCTCTATCTCTCTATCTCTCTCTCTCTCTCTCTCTCTCTCTCTCTCTCTCTCTCTCTCTCTCTCTCTCTCTCTCTCTCTCTCTCTCTCTATCTCTCTCTCTCTCTCTCTCTCTCTCTCTCTCTCTCTCTCTCTCTCTCTCTCTCTCTCTCTCTCTCTCTCTCTCTCTCTCTCTCTCTCTCTCTCTCTCTCTCTCTCTCTCTCTCTCTCTCTCTCTCTCTCTCTCTCTCTCTCTCTCTCTCTCTCTCTCTCTCTCTCTCTCTCTCTCTCTCTCTCAGGGCTCAGTTCTTGGCCAAGTGCTCTTCATTTACATCAACGACGCGGATGTTGGAGTCAATAATCGCAATAGTAAATTTACAGACGACACAAGATTGGTAACTCGGTTCTCACTGACGAAGACAGGCAAAGCCTCAGAGGATTTACACAAAATTTCAGCTTGGTTGGATAGATGGAGATGCCCTTTAACGTAGACAAGTGCCAGGTTCTTCAAGTTGGAACGAGGAATAAAGTTCGATTACGAAATGCGTCGCGTCAAACTCAAAGCGTTCAATGCGTCAAGGACTTGGAGTCAAAATCGCGTCAAACCTCAAATTCTCACATCAATGTATCGATGCAGCAAATAAAGCGAACAGAATGTTGGGCTTCATTAAAATAAACTTTTTATTCAAGAATAAGATGTAATGCTCCCGCTCTGCAATAGTTTAGTCAGACCCCACTTGGAATATGCGGTACGGTTTTGGTCTCCCCACCATGAAAAGGACATTGCTAAACTAGAAGGTGTTCAGCGTCGAGCAACAAAAATGATCCTTCCTTGCGCAAATCCTACGAAGAAAACTTCCACCCTTAACATGTTCTCTCTTGAGAAACGTCGCCTCCGAGGAAAACTGATCGAATGTTTTGAAATACTTAATGGTTTCACGAATGTAGACAGATCAACATTGTTTATGATCGATGACACTTTGCGCACGAGGAACAATGGCGTAAAACTCAGATGTAGACAAGTAAATTCAGACTGCACCAAATTTTTCTTCACCAGCGTTGTAGTGCGAGAATGGAATGTAATGTGTGGTCTGATTTTATATGTAAATCTATGTAAATCTCTCTCTCTCTCTCTCTCTCTCTCTCTCTCTCTCTCTCTCTCTCTCTCTCTCTCTCTCTCTCTCTCTCTCTCTCTCTCTCTCTCTCTCTCTCTCTCTCTCTCTCTCTCTCTCTCTCTCTCTCTCTCTGAATGAAGTGAATATGTAATTTTTCGATAAAAAAATAGCATGTATACTTAGTTATTATGGATGTACTCGATCATAGTCTAATAACAATAACAACATTTATTAGCAACCTAAAAAGAAAAAAGGTGGACATCAAGAATTATCCAGTAACTCAATAAATAAATCAAATAATAAAATATTGTTAACAGGGAGCTGTGATGGAAACGAAGAGGCAGGACAAAATGGTGAAAACTTGGGACCGCGGGCGAGCGCCGAGCGTCACTAAGATCCAAACAGTACCAGTACTAGCAGCAATGCTCAGTGCCAGTGATCATGAGGCTTCCCGGCACCCGAGTGATCATGAGGCACGCGCAGTGATCGCGAGGCTTCCGGCGGCCAGGTACCGGTGCCGCGAAGAATCGATTCATCGCGGCTTGCCTTACGGTACCTGGTGCCGCGATCATGATCCTCGGGTGCCGGGTACGATGGTACGCTGGGTTAGCAATGGTACGCTGGGTTAGTGGTGGTACGCTGGGTTAGCGATGGTACTGCTGTTGTTGTGGAAGGTGATGCACTTTTATGCTCTTTTGGGTTGCCCTTACATCTCTTTTTTACTCATGTATTAACTTAAATCGTATTTTCTAATTCAATGATATTTTGATTACAATTTTTTCTCCAAGAAACGTATCCATTAATTGCCTGATTTCTCTTGTAGATTCAATGATTGTTTTTTGTTGCCGCTCTCTGTATCCTGTGTGTGTGTGTGTGTGTGTGTGTGTGTGTGTGTGTGTGTGTGTAGCCTATACAGAAAACAGTGTGCGTGTGTGTGTGTGTGTGTGTGTGTGTGTGTGTGTGTGTGTGTGTGTGACACATGATGATCGCAAGGGTCCACAAACTGGCCTATACTCAGCAGCCCCTGTCCACCCCCGCAGTGGCAGTGTGGCACCATCATCCGCCTCCCCAAGCCCATCTAGTCTCCTGAATGCAGTAATCCTGCCCCAGCCAGCCACCACAAGGCCACCACCCAGCCGTGTTCCACCTGTATCCCACCACTACTTCCTACCAAATCTTTTCATCCATAAACTCACCTAACCTCTTTTTGAACACATTTCATACTACCTCCCTGGCAATGCATTCCATAAATCTGCCACCCTATGCATGGTCAAATAAATAGTTTTGTAAGTCCAACCGTTTCCTTTTGTCTCATCAACACCAGAGAGCAGTTCAGCATGCTCTCAAGACAGTTCTCTCTCTTTCTACACCACACTACATTCACACAACACACACACACCTTTTTCCCCCAAAATTCAAAACTCAAAATGTGCTGGAAACACCTGCTCAGGTCCCCGCCTGAGAGGGGACCATAAAATTCCCAGGAGGACTCCCCTTCTGGCTGCCGACTTGAGGAGGTGTCTGATAACTCCTCCGAACCTCCTCCTTGTCAATTTCTGCAACCATGATCTTCGTTCACAATTTTTTCATTCTGTGGAGCACCATCTCTCCTCCTCTAAACCCCTTCTTCCTCCACCCATTTGGTTTCTGAGGGCTACTGACCCCAGCAATCTCTACTCTGTTCCTCCTACTATCTCTATCGAAATTTCAATCCAAAAGCTGGATATTTGCGCCTACATTAGCACCCAACGACATCACCTAACTCTCGTGCTTACGACTAGCAGTTCTTCACAGATTTTCCACCATCTGGCTAGACTTCATTGTCATTTCTATTACTAAATGCATCTGTGCTGTTTTGTCTCTCGCCTAACTCTACTAACTTTATGTAAAATTCTTTGACTATTTGGACTCTAAAGTGGAGCATCTTGGCTCACTCTCCTTCTTAAATCTCATCTTGGGAATTTCAGTAATTCCACCAACTTTGGCTTTCATCCTCTTCACTGACAGCCTGGTGAACTGAAGCCTCTAGCTTGCTCTACATCAACGACCTAGAGCAGTTGGTTAAGCACCCCTACACGTATTCCCAGGCAAGTCTTGGAGACAGACTCAACATTCTAGACCTCTTCCTTACCTCTAATCCTTCTGCTTCTGTCAAACTATTTGTTCTCTCCGTTGGGCTCCTCCGATCATAGCCTTATTTCTGTAGTCTGTCCTATCAGCTCTGTACATCTCTGGACCCGCCGAAGAAGATGCTTCTGGCGTTTTGCTTCAGCTCGGTGGGACGACCTTAGGATGTACTTTTCCATTTCCCGTGGAATGATTACTGCTTCCAGGATGGAGACCCTCTGTGTGTGTCCAGCGCATCACAGAGGTGATTGTCTCTGAAATGGAGGCATACATTCCACGTACTCTCTACTCCTCATGCTAAAAGCCTTGGTTTAATCATGCTTGTTCTCTTGCTATTAAAGATAGAGGCAGCTCACAAAGGTTCCAGAGCGTTCGAACTCCCACTAACTTTGACCTTTACATTTCAGCCCGGAATCGTGCCAAAAAAAAATCTATTCTCCGACTTACCAAAACTTCTTTTATCAATAGAAAATGTCAACACCTTGTTTCTAATTCTTCCCGTGACTTCTGGCATCTAGCCAAAATATCTCCTCAATTTCACTTCCTCTTTCCTCCTCTCTAACCCTGACGGCAGCACTGCCGTCTCATCTGTCTCTAAGTCTCTTCGCTCAAACTTTCTGTAAGAACTCCACCCTGAACGATTCTGGGCATATTCCTCCTACTCATCCCCCCTCTGACTCCTTTATGCCTGTTATTAAGATTCTTCCAAATGATGTTTTCTATGCCCTCTCAGGCCTCAACTCTCAGAAGGCTTATGGACCTGATGGAGTGCCTCCTATTGTCCTTAAAAACTGTGATTCTGTGCTGACACCCTGCCTGGTCTAACTCTTTCGTCTCTGCCTATCAACAAATATCTTTCCTTCCTGCTGGAAGTATGCCTTTGTACAGCCTGTGCCTAAGAAGGGTGACCGTTCCAATCCCTCAGACTACCGTCCTATAGCTTTACTTTCCTGTCTATCTAAAGCTTTTGAATCAATCCTTAACTGGCACCTTTACACTTCTAACCTTCTATCTGATCGCCAGTATGGATTCCGCAAGGGGCGTTCTACGGGCGATCTTCTTGCTCTCTTAACTGACTCTTGGTCATCCTCTCTTAGCCGTTTCGGTGAAACTTTCTCTGTTGCGCTAGACATATCGAAAGCCTTCGATAGAGTCTGGCACAAGTCTTTGCTTTCTAAACTGCCCTCTTTCGGATTCTATCCCTCTCTGTTCTTTTATCTCCAGTTTCCTTTCGGGCAGTTCGATCTCTGAGGTGGTATAGGGTCACTGCTATTCCCCTAAACCTTTCAAGAGTGGCGTTCCTCAGGCCTCTGTCCTATCACCCTATCTCTTCCTGTTATTCATCAATGATCTTCTTTCCATAACAAACTGTCCTGTCCACTCATACGCCGACGACTCCACTCCGCATTATTCAACCTCTTTCAATAGAAGACCATCAACACAGGAAGTACACGCCTCCAGACTGGTGGCTGCAGAACGCTTAACCTCAGACCTTGCTATCATTTCCGATTGGGGCAGAAGGAACCTTGTGTCCTTCAATGCCTCAAAAACTCAATTTCTCCACCTATCAACTCGACACAATCTTCCGAACACCTATACCCTATTCTTCGACAACACTCAGCTGTCACCTTCTTCAACACTAAACGTCCTCGGTCTATCCTTCACTCAAAATCTCAACTGGAAACTTCATATCTCTCTCTTGCTAAATCAGCTTCCTCGAGGTTGGGCACTGTATCGTCTCCGCCAGTTCTTCTCCCCCGCAGTTGCTATCCATATACAGGGCCTTGTCCGCCTTCGTATGGAGTATGCATCTCACGTGTGGGGCTCCACTCACACAGCTCTTCTGGACAGAGTGGAGTCAAGGCTCTTCGTCTCATCAGCTCTCCTCCTCCTACTGATAGCCTTCTACCTCTTAAATTCCGCCGCGATGTTGCCTCTCTTTCTATCTTCTATCGATATTTCCGCTGACTGCTCTTCTGAACTTGCTAACTGCATGCCTCCCCTCCTCCTTCATCTGTATTTCCTTCTGCCTACGACTTGAACTCTTTCAAGAGGAAGGTATCAGGACACCTTTCCTCCCGAAATTGACCTCTGATTTTGGATACTCCTTTAACCTCTGTTCGGGAGCAGTGAGTAGCGGGCCTTTTTTTATTATTTTCTTTGCGCCCTTGAGCTGT
The DNA here is from genome assembly GCF_024679095.1 of Eriocheir sinensis. Classification (NCBI taxonomy): domain Eukaryota; kingdom Metazoa; phylum Arthropoda; class Malacostraca; order Decapoda; family Varunidae; genus Eriocheir; species Eriocheir sinensis. Next base: position 60,196 of record NW_026110337.1, on the reverse strand, counting down.
CTCCTTAGCTGTAAAAAAAAAAAAACCTACACCCTTGTTTCCTAATTCTCCTATCATGACCCCTAGTCCTGTTTCCCTCCTCTAGTGTAAAGAAAGTATCCACATCTAAGTAATCGCAATCTGAAAACATTTTATATAGCTCTATCATATCCCCCCTTAGACATCTCCTCTCAAATGAAAACATATCTAGCTCTTTTACCCTCTCCCTATACTCCAGGCGCCTCATTGCTGCCATCATCCTAGTTGCTCTTCTCTGAACTGCTTCTAACAAAGTTACATCCTGTGGTGACCAAGCTTGTATACAATACTCTAAATGACCTCTAATATATGCATTATATAAACTACCTCTTACCTCCTTGCTTTCATAGCTATAACATTTCTATTTATAAACCCTAGGATCCTGTTTGCCCTATTTCTAGCTTGTAAACACTGCTTTGAGAATTTCATAGTCTTATCTGTCACTACACCTAAATCCTTCTCATTCTCAACTGCCTCTAACCAAACTCCTTCCATCTCATAGCTAAAATTCCTATTATATCTTTACCTATATGCATAACCTGACACTTCCGGGATTTAGACTCCATCTGACAACTATATGCACATACTATCCAAGTCACGTTGCATCCTATAATTGTCCTGAGCCTGTGCTGTACTAGCTATCTTGGTATCATCTGCAAACTTTGGTGTTTTACTACTAATCCCTATATCTAAATCATTAATATATATTAGGAACAAAAGTGGCCCTAGCTGAGGTACCCACTAACCACTTCCTCCAGTCAGACTTGGCCCCATTTAATACTCTCTGTTTTCTACCCTGAGCCATCCACTCCACTAGTACTGTACCTATCCCATGCAACCTCAGTTTATGCACTAGCCTCCTGTGTGGTACCTTATCAAAAGCTTGACTAAAATCTAGATAAATTACCTACGGCTATACTGTTTCCCTCATCTAACTGCTTTGTAATGTGTTCTAAGAACTGTAGTAAGTTTGTGAGACACGACCTACCTCATCTAAACCCATGCTGAGAGTCCCTAATTAGTCTATACTGATCTAAATGCTCCCAAATACTACCCTCAATAATTTTCTCCAGAATCTTACACACACACACACACTGTATACTAGTCAAACTGACTGGCCTATAATTACTAACATCCTCTTTCCTACCTTTCTTAAAAATGGGTGTAACATTAGCTAACTTCCAGTCCTGAGGTATCTCTACGTGAGCAAGTCTCAAAACAACGGTTTATCTGCCACACCCGTTCATGCCGGATAAACCACGGACTACTGTAATGATGTACTTTTTTCATAGACGTTAATGATAACATTCAATATATTCTTGTTGGATCAACGGTATCAACGTTAACATTTACATTAACAATATAACGATGTTATGATTAACGAAGCCCACCACTGATCATTGGCACCTTCCTTATAGACACAAGTTTCTTTTTTCTGTCAAAGAAAGTACATGAAATATTTCAGATGATAAACTGATGATCCCCGTCAGCTTAACGCCAGTATTTTCCACTCTGTTGTGCTATAAGGAAGTAGCATTGTAAAAGTCACAGGAATTTTTAACTGTGAAACTTTACACGGGAATTTTCGGGAATATTCAGGAATTTTCATTAACATTGAGAATTAAAGAAAGTTTGCCTGTTACCAGTGTGTGGCTGTGTGCTGCCTCCAGTGTGTTCCTGCTGTAGTGCCTCCCTCACTCTGCCTCTCTGTTTCAGGGTGACAACCCTGATGGACAGCCTGTTACCAGCGTGTGGCTATGTGCTGCCTCCAGTGTGTTCCTGCTGTAGTGCCTCCCTCACTCTGTCTCTCTTTTTCAGGGTGACAACCCCGAGGAGTGTCCAGTGTGCCTGACAGGCTTTGATGACTTAGTACAGAGGCCACGCACTCTGCCCTGTGGCCACACAGTCTGCACGCTGTGCACAGATAAGCTGAAGGAGCAGGGCCGTGTTACCTGTCCGGAATGCCGCGTCAGCCATGCCGTGCCCGAGGGTGGGCAGTTCCCTGTCTGCTATATAGTTGAGGCCTTCATAAGAAGGATGAGAGATGGTAAGGCGGCACCAGCAGCAGCCTCGCCGCCACCCAGTGCCGGGAAGGGGAAAGGGGCAGCAGGATCAGCTGGCAAGAAGGGAGCAGCGGGTCTCTCCAAGAAAATGCGTTCCTTTCTGCAGGAACAGGAGGCCACAGTTGTGGCCGCCATCACCGCCTGCCAGGAGGCTCTGTCCCATCTGGACCAGTATGAGGCCACCCTGACAGGCTGGGGCGAGCAGCAGCAGCAGCTGGAGGACAGACTCCAGGGACTGGTGGACCAGAGCAGGAGTTCCAGGGAGCTCCTGCAGCAGGAAACGTTCCGTGTGACGGCCAAGAAGAAGGAGACAAAGAAGAGGGAGCAGGAGCTGCAGGCTGTACGGGAGAAGTTGCGCACTCCTGCAACACAGCAAGAGGCATGCATGGCACTGAACGAAGTGTTTAATTGCACCAGTGAGGCGGAGCAGGTGTTGGAGGAGTGCCAGCAGTGTTTCCCTGACGCCGGCATCCTCACCACCGCCAGGAAGGTGAGTGTGCTGCACCTGTGCCCTGGGCCCTCAGCCACGCGAGTAAACACACCAGGCAACACACAGGGGGCATACACAGTGGTGCACAGAGGTAGCATATGCAGGGGTAAACACTGGTGGCATACACAGTCTAACACAGGGGTACTCACAGGGGGCATGTACAGGGGTACATACAGGGGGCATACACAGGGGTACACTCTCACTAAATCAGCTTCCTCGAGGCTGGGCGTTCTGTATCGTCTCCGCCAGTTCTTCTCCCTCGCGCAGTTGCTATCCATATACAGGGGCCTTGTCCGCCCTCGTATGGAGTATGCACCTCACGTGTGGGGGGGCTCCACTCACACAGCTCTTCTGGACAGAGTGAAGTCTAAGGTTCTTCGTCTCATCAGCTCTCCTCCTCCCACTGATAGTCTTCTACCTCTAAAATTCCGTCGCGATGTTGCCTCTCTTTCTTCTTTCGCTATTTTCACGCTGACTGCTCTTCTGAACTTGCTAACTGCATGCTCCCCCCCCTCCTGGCCCGCTGCACACGACTTTCTACGCATGCTCATCCCTACACTGTCCAAATCCCTTATGCAAGAGTTAACCATCATCTTCACTCTTTCATCCCTCCCGCTTGTAAACTCTGGAACAATCTAACTTCATCTGTATTTCCTCCTTCCTACGACTTGAACTCTTTCAAGAGGAGGGTATCAGGACACTTCTCCTCCCGAAATTGACCTATCTTTCAGCCACTCCTCTAACTCTTTTAAGGAGCAGTGAGTAGCGGGCTCTTTTTTCACATTTGTTTCCTTTTTTTATGCCCTTGAATTGACTCCTCTGCTGTAAAAAAAAAAATACAGGGGTAAACACTGGTGGCATACACAAGGGTACACACAGGGGGCATATACAGAGGTACACACAGGGGGCATACACAGGGGTACACACAGGGGGCATAAACAGGGGTACACACAGGGGACATACACAGGGGTACACACAGGGGACATAGAAAGCGGCACACAGGGGCGAGGGTGTGAGCTTCTTCCCTAACCCAGTGTTGTTGTTTCAGGTGAGAGAGGCATCTTGTGCAGCCCTGGAGGCCGCCCAGGCTGTCCAGGCGGCTCGGGAAACTGTTTCTACAGAAGAGCTTAGGCCCCAGTCAGTCCCAGAAGAACCCAGGCCCCAGTCAGACCCAGAAGAACCCAGGCCCCAGTCAGACCCAGAAGAACCCAGGCCCCAGTCAGACCCAGAAGAACCCAGGCCCCAGTCAGTCCCAGAAGAACCCAGGCCCCAGTCAGTCCCAGAAGAACCCAGGCCCCAGTCAGACCCAGAAGAACCCAGGCCCCACTCAGTTCCAAAAGAACCAAGTTCCCAGTCAGACCCAGACGAACCAAGTTCCCAGTCAGACCCAGACCTCACCATCATGGGGAAAGTGCAGTTCATCTTAGAGCCAAGCTTGAAGGTCAGTGACCCCCCCCCCCCCATCCGAGTGTTACTCTTCATACAGCGAGTCCCTGGCATACGTCACTGCAGTGCTTACCTTACCTCAACACAGCACTGCAGTCACCTTACCTTGTCACTTTGTGATTGCTGTGTTTGCCTTACCTCAACACAGCACCAGTGGTCACAATACCTTGTTATGGCATAATTGGTGTTTCTGTTAGTGTCTCAGTGAGTTACCAGTGGTCACCTTGTCATGGCATAATTGGTGTTTCTGTTAGTGTCTCAGTGAGTTACCAGTGGTCACCTTGTCATGGCATAATTGGTGTTTCTGTTAGTGTCTCAGTGAGTTACCAGTGGTCACCTTGTCATGGCATAATTGGTGTTTCTGTCAGTGCCTCAGTGAGTTACCAGTGGTCACCTTGTCATGGCATAATTGGTGTTTCTGTTAGTGTCTCAGTGAGTTACCAGTGGTCACAGTACCTTGTCATGGCATAATTGGTGTTTCTGTTAGTGCCTCAGTGAGTTACCAGTGGTCACCTTGTCATGGCATATTTGGTGTTTCTGTTAGAGTCTCAGTGAGTTTTGAGTCCAGCTTCATAAGCAAAGCTCTCTTAAGGAGTCAGCAGCTTTCTTTACACACTCTTGTTTCCTGCCGGCCAAGGCAGCAGCCTGACGTGGTCTTCTTGCTCTTAATTCCCTTCCCTACACCGGGGACCTTTGCAGAGCGAGGACTTCCGCAGTCTGACACAGAGCACCAGGAGCCTGCTGCAGGCTGGCCGGGTGTTTGCTGTGCACCAGGTGGAAGGTCAGCGCCGACGACACGCAAGAATAAGCCTCGAAGCCGGCCGGCCGTGCCTCCATGCCCTGACGGACCATCCCCTGACACTGGGCGCGTCAACCCTGCAGGTGAGCTGGAGCAGTGACATCTCAAGTAATGGACGGCGGACTCTTTTGATTTTGCGGCGCCCTTGTCATTAAGCCGCGAATTTTGGAAAATCAACCGCTTTGGTGCAAATCGCCATAGCTCCCTATGTTATGTGTCATATTGAGAAGCACATTTTTAGGGCTAAAATATTTGTTAAATAAGTTTTTTGAAATTCTCAAAAAATGAGTGGGTTTCAAGGCTGGGAACTCAAAAATAGTTTTTTTCAGAGCCGTTTTTTGCGAATTTATTCGATTTTTACCCTTTTGAGTCAGTTTTGGAGTCCGGTCGCTTATTAATAACTATAGCCCTTTCATTTTGCCGTCGATTGATACCCAAAACATTTCTGGAGCCCCAGAAATAAGGGAGTTATGGCGATTCGCACCAAAGCGGTTGATTTTCCAAAATTCGCGTGTTAATGACAAGGCTGGGGCAAGTTTCCGGTCCATAGTGTAATGTTCACTGGCTGGAGACTTGACCCTGCCTGAGGGGGAAGGCGGCCGCTGAGTTTCAATGATCTGTGTCTGCATCCTAGCTTTGAGTGGCGTCACATCCCCCGCTACAACCCAAGCACCTCTTCTCCCCGCAGCTTGGGGGCCGCCCTCCAAGGCTGCGGTGCTTAGGGGTCGGTCAGTCCCAGCCCTCCTCTTTGTCTCTCCGTTCTTGCCGGCATCTAGCCAGTAGCTGTCCCACGCTGCTTCTTGTCTGCTGCGTACCTCACCAGGGCCTGCCTTGTGTTCAGAGCTTTAGTAACCTCAGCCACAGCCTTTTCCTGCCTTTCCCTCTGGTGTTCTAGAAGCTCCTGGAGGTTGACAGTTTATGCTAACAGAAATTTGCCTTTCCAACCCTTTTGCTTTTCCTCAGTTTTGTTGGTTTCCCTTCTGTTTTTTTTTACCTCCTTTATTTACATTTGTCTGTGTGTGTGTGTGTGTGTGTGTGTGTGTGTGTGTGTGTGTGTGTGTGTGTGTGTGTGTGTGTGTGTGTGTGTGTGTGTATTTACCTAGTTATAGTTTTACAGGGCCTGGGCTTACGCTCGTGTGGTCCCGTCTCCATATCTGTATCTGTCCAGTTTTTCCTCAAAGTTTTGCACACTCTTCGCCAATACTACATCCTCAGTCTGTTCCAAACTTCTATGTTTCTTTGCGGGAAGCTATATTTCTTTATGTCCTTCAAGCATCTTCCTTTCCTCAATTTTTTACTGTGTCCTCGTGTGTTGCTGGTGTTTCTTCCTTCTCGTAGTAGTAACTCCTCATTGTCTACTTCTTCCATTTTGTCCCATAATTTGTATTAGGTCTCCCCTTTCTCTCCTTTGTTCCAGTGTTGGCAGGTCCATTTCCTTTAACATTTCTTCATATGACACTCCTCCGAACATGTTGTTCATCCCTCCATCTCTGGAACCATTTTCGTTGCCAGCCTTTGTATTCTTTCTAGTTTTTTTTACGTGTTTCTTCTTATGGGCAGACCACAAAGTTTCCGCATATTCCAGTTTTGGTCTAATCATAGTGGTTATTATCTTTTTCATCATATCCTTATCCATGTAGTGGAATGCTAATCCTATATTTCTTACCATTCTATACGTATCACCTAATATCCTATTAACATGACTCTCAGACTGTGGAGTATCTTGTATTGTCACTCCCAAATCTCTCTCTTCTTGAACTTTCAACATTTCTCCATCTCCCATTCTATATGCCCATTTTGGTCTCCCTTCACTCTTTCCATTACATGACATTTCGTCACATTAAACTCCATCTTCCATTTCAAACTCCAGTCCTAAATCTTATTTAGGTCCTCTTGCAGAATTTCACAGTCTTTACTGTTTCTTATATGTCTCATCAAGTTCGCATCGTCTGCAAACAGACTCATGTAACTGCTTACTTTCTCCGGCATATCATTAATATGTACTAGGAAAAGTATTGGTGCCAATACCGATGCTTGAGGGACTCCACTATCTACAATTCTCCATTCCGATTTCATGTCCTTTACCACTGTTCTCCTCTCTCTTCCCCTTAAGTAACTTTCCATCCAGTTTTTCATTTTCCCTTTCAATCCTCCTCTATTTTCCAGCTTCCATAGTAGTCTTGTATGTGGAACTTTGTCTAAAGCCTTCTTCAGGTCCTGATACACGCAATCCATCACTCTCCTGTGTTATGTGTGTGTGTGTGTGTGTGTGTGTGTGTGTGTGTGTGTGTGTGTGTGTGTGTGTGTGTGTGTGTGTGTGTGTGTGTGTGTGTGTGTGTGTGTGTGTGTGTGTGTGTGTGTGTGTGTGTGTGTGTGTGTGTGTGTGTGTGTGTGTGTGTGTGTGTGTGTGTGTGTGTGTGTGTGTGTGTGTGTGTGTGTGTGTGTGTGTGTGTGTGTGTGTGTGTGTGTGTGTGTGTGTGTGTGTGTGTGTGTGTCTGTTTGTGTGTGTGTGTGTGTGTGTGTGTGTGTGTGTGTGTGTGTGTGTGTGTGTGTGTGTGTGTGTGTGTGTGTGTGTGTGTGTGTGTGTGTGTGTGTGTGTGTGTGTGTGTGTGTGTGTGTGTGTGTGTGTGTGTGTGTGTCTGTGTGTGTGTGTGTGTGTGTGTGTGTGTGTGTGTGTGTGTGTGTGTGTGTCTGTCATCACCTGGTGTGTGTGTGTGTGTGTGTGTGTGTGTGTGTGTGTGTGTGTGTGTCACCACCTGTTGTGTCTGTGTACAGGTCAGCCAGGTCGTGCCGCCCTCCCCCCCCTGCACGGTGTTCCTGGACCTGTCCTGGCCGGGCCGTGCGCCGCGCCGGGTCCACATCCGTCTGAGCCCCGACACCCAGCGGGGCCGCCAGTTCCTGGTGCTGTGCACGGGGCTGCGCGGCCCCTCCTACCGCGGCACCAGGTTGTTCAATGTGGGGTACAAGGGGTGGCCGGGAGAGAGGGTGTGGGGCGGGGACTACGAGAGTAATGATGGTGAGGGGGAATGTGTGCTGCTGCCTGGCCTTGAGAAGGGTGGGGAGGTGAGGTCATGGCGGGCAGGGGCTGTGTGGGGGATGGGGAGTCAGGGTGTGTTTGCCATCACCACCAGGGACGGTCAGTATGATGTGTGGCGTTGTTGTGTCTTCGGTGAGGTGGTGGAGGGACTGCACGTGGTGGCCGAGGCAGCCCAACACATCGACAATAAGGAGGTGACTGTGGTGGACTGTGGCGTGATGTTGTGAGGGTATACTGGCCTGCACCACCACCACCACCACCACCACAACATTATGGAGGTGACTGTGGTGGACTGTGGCGTGGTGCTGTAAGGGTATCCTGGCCTGCACCACCACCACCACCACAACAACATTATGGAGGTGACTGTGGTGGACTCTGGCGTGGTGTTGTGAGGGTATACTGGCCTGCACCACCACCACCACCACAACAACATTATGGAGGTGACTGTGGTGGACTGTGGCGTGGTGTTGTGAGGGTATACTGGCTTGCACCATAACCACCACCACAACAACATTATGGAGGTGACTGTGGTGGACCGTGGCGTGGTGTTGTGAGGGTATACTGGCCTGCAACACCACCACCACCACAACATTATGGAGGTGACTGTGGTGGACTGTGTGTGGTGTTTTGAGGGTATACTGGCGTGCACCACCACCACCACCAACACAACATTATGGAGGTGACTGATTTGGACTGTGGCGTGGTGTTGTGAGGGTATACTGGCCTGCACCACCACCGCCACCACCACCACCACCACACTGGCTGGCTACTGTACGGTTAAGACGTGGAGGCTCCTGTTCCTGCTGTGGTTGTCCAATAATAGTCTAGACCCAACTAATTCTATGGATATCAACGCTATTAAACTGCTGCTTGACTCTCAAGAAAAGGCTTTCAAAAGTGCTTTGGACGTGACTGTGGAGCAGTTTCAAGCAAGGATCTCGACTATGGAAACAACTATTCGTGATCTTACCACAAGCCTAGAATTCACACAAGCTGAGGAGTATGACCTAAAGCGAGAAGCAGACAATTTAAAGAAATCGAACTCTGACAATCAATCAAAAATACAAGATAGTGAAAGAATAATTGTGGACCAGGAGGAACGCTTCAACTATCAAGAAGATTATAGTAGGAGGAACAGCCTGCGCATCAGTGGTTTAGAAGAGCCACAAAACATCGAAACATGGGAGCAGACCTCGGCCCGGGTGAGCGAACTATTTCTTAATAAGCTACAACTACCTATTATGGACTTGGAACGAGCTCATCGAGTGGGTCCTGTGTCAACATCTCGCCCACGCACGGTACTGGCGCGCTTCGAGAGGTTCGGCTACAGGGAGGCAGTGCTCCGGAATGCCAGAAAATTAAAGGGAACGGATATCTTTATTAATGAAGACCTGTGTGCTGCATCGCAAGCAAAAAAGCAGAGTCAGTTCCCACTCATGAAGGAGGCACATTCTCAAGGTAAAATTGCCTAATTCAAGCACACCAGACTTATCATCAGGGATAGAATGGGACAGCAGTCAAGTGGTGCCTCTGGTGGCTTGGCTGGTGCTTCGGGACAGCAGACGAGTGGTGCCTCGGGCGGCGTGACTGGTGCTTCAGGATGCCAGTCGGGTGGTGCTTCGGGGTCCGGTGCTGGTGGGGCTGCCTCTGGCTTCGGATTGCCCAGTGCTGGTAGTGGCGTGGGTGTTGGTGGTGCTGGCGATCTACCTCCGACGCCTGCTTCGGGGTATGGTGCGGGTGGAGCACCTTCTGCACCTGCTGTGGTTTCTGGTGTTGTCGGTGCGGCTGCCGGGTCCGGGAATCTCGGCGCTGGTCGAGGTGTGGGTACTGGAGCTGGTGGCAGCGCTGCTACTGATGATAGCGCTCCTGCTGACGCTTCAACTCAAGAGAACGATCGAGGGATGCCTAGCACCAAACAAAAGAAAGAACTACGTGACCGTAAAAAGAAGTAAGCACAGCTACTATGCGTTTCAGGGGCCTTGACACACAGTTTTTCGAATATAACATTTTAACAATGCGTCGGACAAGGATGGTATTTTGGGAGACGATGATTGAGACCCCGACCTAATTGGCAAAAATAGGCTTAGGTGCCAAATTTTGATGATTACGACATTTGTAAGAGTAACTTTAAGGTAAACTTCACTAAAATATACAGCCACGGGTAGCAAGGCTCGGTGCCGTCACCATGTACGCACCGCCTCCCGTTCGTGACGTCCATGTGACGTGTAACTATGAAGTAGTGGTCATCTCCTAATCAACCGGCAGTTTCTCTCTCTCTCTCTGACACACACACACACACAGACACACAAACATAGCAACAATAGTTGATCCCCTCCACTATGTTATATACTTACAGCATGTTGTACAAAAGACCGTATTTTCCATGCAAAGGATAAGTAATTTCCTGCGAGTGAAACTTTTTCGCAAATATATAATATTTTCAAATGAGCATCATCACTATGTATATGGACTGAACTACGTAGTGTGTGTGTGTGTGTGTGTGTGTGTGTGTGTGAGAGAGAGAGAGAGAGAGAGAGAGAGAGAGAGAGAGAGAGAGAGAGAGAGAGAGAGAGAGAGAGAGAGAGAGAGAGAGAGAGAGAGAGAGAGAGAGAGAGAGAACTACCGGTTGAGTCAGTGATTACTACTACTTCATAGTGAAACGTCACATTGACGTCACGACTTGAACGAGAGGCGGTGCGTACATGGTGACGGCACCTAGCCTCGCTACTGGTGGCCGTACATTTTAGTGAAGTTTACCTTAAAGTTACTCTTAAAAATGTCGTAATCATCAACATTTGGCACCTAAGCCTATTTTTGCCAATTAGGTCGGGGTCTCAATCATCGTCTCCCAAAATACCATCCTTGTCCGACGCATTGTTAAAATGTTATATTCGAAAAACTGTGTCAAGGCCCCTGAAACGCATAGTAGATCTCTCCCTGGTCTAAATCTAAGTTATAAATGGCTACTTCAATGTCTCATTTCCCTTTCAATTTACTTGATGATAATGATTTATTAGACCACCTTCAAGGTATTCATACAAATGTACATTGTTCGTATAATTTCCGTAATCAGCATTTTAATCCTCTTATTATACTAGATGATAAATACAACAGTGATTTAAATATTAATTACTTCTTTAACAAGTTACGTCATATGAAAATTCCTGACACAAACTACACGTTTCTTGACTCATTGAAATCTTTGGGTAATAACAACTTTAATATTTTGAATCTTAATATACGCTCTATTCCTGCTAATTTACAAACGTTTACCGACATAGTGCTATCTCAAACCAATATTTACTCCAAATTAGATGTTATAGCTTTTACTGAAGTGAGATTAGATCAACAACTAAATCCCATGAATCAATTACCAGGTTTTAAAATGTTTGCTACTTGCAGAAATAGGTATGGGGGAGGAGTGGCGTTGCATGTTGCTAGTAAGTACATCTCAACACTCTCAGAATATTTTTCATTATGTAATAATTTCATTGAATGTCTAGGTGTTGAATGTAAGATTTGTGATAAATTTTGTTTGTGTGTTTGCATATACAGGCCACCAAGTGGAGACAAAAATATTTACCTCGATGCATTATTGGACATTTTAACGACTATATTTGATAAAACAAACACTGCAATATCTATACCTGGAGATTTTAATCTAGATTTGATTGATTACAATAACAATTTTGTATATGAATTCATTACACTTACGTATTCCTTTTCTCTGCTTCCTGTAATAACTAAACGAACAAGAGTCACGGATAACACAGCTTCATTATCAGATCACTTATGGACTACTGAAAATAGTTAATATTAGTAACTCTATAATAGAAACTGACTTATCTGATCACGTCCCTACATTATCCTAATTTAAACTACAAAATCATATGCAAATTTTGCCTATTTAAAAAAAATTAGAATTTATTCAGAATTATCACTTATATATTTCTGGAATGAGTTGAGTCATGTTGACTGGTCTCAAGTCTTACAGAGTAATTCCGCAAATGAATCTTATAATATATTTTACCAAATATTCAAAGAGCTATAGGAAAAACATTTTCCAGTCAAACAAGTTAGAATAAATAACAAAAATGAAGTAAGTCCTTATGTTACACCAGCCTTGAAAAATAGTATTCGTGAGAGAAACAGATTAGAGCGTTTAGCGGCCAAGTGGCCCTTAACCTACAACGAAACATACCGTAAATACAGAAGTAAATTAACTTCCTTATTAAGACTAGCTAAAGAAAATTATTATAAAAATGAATTAAAATCAAATCAAGGTAACCCTAAATCACATTGGAAAATCATTAATTGTGTTCTTGGTAGGTCTTCAAATGTTAAAACACATCAAATTGAGTTAAAGCAATCATGTGATAATGTAAGTAGTAAATTAAATGATCACTTCTTAAATCTCGGTAACAATGAATCTATAGGATACATTAATGACATCTTTAAAAAATATCTACCCAGTGCGCCTAATTTTTCATTTGTTCTAACTCCAACAAACCCAACAGAAATTGAGAAATATATTAATTCGATTAAATCAACATCTTCTGGTATCGATGATATATCACCCAAGTAATAAAACATGCAGCTTTATTTTTAATGGTTCCTTTGGCCCATATTTTTAACTTAGCCTTCGAACAGGTGTCTTTCCAGATGAACTAAAGAAAGCTAAAGTTACTCCCCTACACAAGTCAGGTGATCGAACAGAAGTTAACAACTATCGTCCTATATCGATTTTGCCTATATTAAGCAAGATTTTAGAGAAAATTATTGCGCCTTGCAAACTACTTAGAAAAGCACAGTTTCCTCTCTTGTTCTCAACACGGTTATCGTGCTAATCATTCCACTGAATCTGCCTTATTACAGTTAGCGTCATATGTGAACAAGTTTTTAGATGAAAAGTATCATGTTGTTGGCCTTTTTCTTGATTTATCCAAGGCTTTTGATTCTTTAAATCATGAGATACTTCTACATAAACTTAAAAGTATTGGGATCAGGGGTTTGCCGCTGAATTTATTTCAAAGTTATATTAGCAACAGAAAACAAACTGTTTATTGTAATGATGAATACTCAGCCAATAAAAACATTTGCTCAGGGGTTCCACAGGGTTATGTTTTAGGTCCTCTTCTCTTTTTAATCTATATAAATGATATAGTCTATTCTAGCTCTAAATTTAAATTCACAATCTACGCAGATGATACAACTCTTTTAATGATAAATAAAAACTTAAATAATTTGCACACAAGTTTGAACAATGAATTCAGTCATGTACATCAGTGGATTAAACATAATGGGTTAAAATTGAATGTCAGCAAAACTAATTTTATATTATTTCAGAACCGATCTGTTCATCAGCCTCTGCCTCCAGTAGTACTTGATGGGGAACGGATAGAGCGAGTGGAGCACATTAAATTTCTTGGCGTACATATAGATGAACATCTAGGTTGGAACCATCACATAAAGGAAGTTTGTTTAAAACTTTCCATGACTTGTGGTATATTGTATAAAGTAAGAAAACAACTAACACCTGACGCCATGTTAAGCATCTACTACACGCTCGCCTATTCCTTCCTCCATTATTGCATTTCTGTGTGGGGCTGTACTTGGCCTTCTTTTCTAAATAAATTAGTAGTAGGACAGAAAAAGGTATTCTGATGTATATTTTTCATTAGAAAATTCAGTTCAACTTCAGAAATATTTTCTAAACATAAACTGTTGAATATCGGCTCAATTCATAAATATTTTCTGTTGTTATTGATATTTAAAACTATTAAGAAAGCAGACTCTTTAATCTTCTCATTAATAGATCGACAAAGAGTAACAAGAGAAAAGAGTACAAATCTTCATGTCCCGCGATTTTATACTCTCCCTATAATAATAGCATTGCCTGTCTTGGTCCACGAATATGGAACTCACTGCAAACACATTTTAAAAATCTTATGTTAACATGTAATCTTTCGACATTCAAAAATAAAATAAAAAATCATTTAACTAGTTTTCAGAATGAATGAGAATTTATATATATTTGGTGTATAGTAAAAGGTTTGATATATAGGTATGTACATGTGCATGTGTGTATGTTTTATGTATGTATGTATGTATGTGTATGTGTGTATATGTATGTGTATGTGTGTATATGTATGTGTATGTATGTATGTATGTATGTATGTGTGAATGTATATGTATGTTTGTGTGCGTTTACGAGTATGTGTGCATGTGGATGCAAATCTATGAATGCATAAGTACATTTTTTTGGATATATGCTGATAGAGTATGCCTACAATAAATGTATCATATATTAGTTCATCCCAGTCTGTAGGAAGCTTCGGCTTAGCAAACTGTGCCTCAATGTCTGACTTTGTAGATTTATAAGTGACTTTGTATTATGGCAATAAACTTACTTACTTACTTACTTACTCTCATTAATTTGGCAAACACTCGCCTGGTAAGGTTAGATTAATTCTTACGCGCCGCGGTGTTGTGGCCCCGGGCGTGGGAGGTATAGCGTTCGACTCAATAATTTGGCACACACTCGCCTGGTAAAGTTAGATCAATTTTTGCGGGCCGCGGTGTTATGGGCCCGGGCGTTGGAGGGATAGCGTACGACTCAGTAATTTGGCACACGCTCGCCTGGTAAGGTTAGATTAATTTTTTGCGGGCCCGGGGGTGGGAGGGATAGCGTACGACTCAATAATTTGGCACAGACTCGCCTGGTAAGGTTAGATTAATTCTTGCGGGCCTCGGTGTTGTGGGCTCAGGTGTGGGAGGGATAGTGTACGACTCTCACTAATTTGGCACACACTCGCCTGAGAAGGTTAGATTAATTCTTGCTGGCCGCGGTGTTGTGGGCCCGGGCGTGAAAGGGATATCGTACGACTCAATAATTTGGCACACACTCGCCTGGTAAGGTTAGATTAATACTTGCGGGCCGCGGTGTTGTGGGTCCGGGCGTGGGAGGGATAGCGTACGACTCAATAATTTGGCCCACACTCGCCTGGTAAGGAAGAAAGGGAAATGGAAATTTTACAGTAAAGAGAGAAATAAGAGGAAATTACTACCCTTAACTTACACTACTTGTAACCTAAGCTGTGGGGGAAAATGACTTAATTACATAAAAACATAAAAACACAGAAACACAAGGAGAATGGAAGAGGACGAGTGGCCTGCACAGGGCAGCCTCAGGATCCCCCCTAATACTCAAGATGGGTAAGGTGTAGTCTCAGGGGCACAGGTGGAGGCTTGATCCTCGTTTTACCGGCGGTACTAGGCACGGCACCAGTAACCTGTCACCTTACTGCACCCAGGGCCGAGAGAATACAGGGTCCACGCACGCGCACCTTAAGCCGATGAGGGCGGGGCTAGAGCTGTGACGTCACAGAGTGCGGGTTGCTCTCTCCCCTACCCCCTCCCCCTCTCTCAGGCTTCTCTCTCTCTCTCTCTCTCTCTCTCTCTCTCTCTCACCTGCGGCCCACAGGGTGCGGGTTGCTCTCTCCCCTACCCCCTACCCCTCTCTCAGGCTTCTCTCTCTCACCTGCAACATATTACCACACTAATATTGTATGTAATCCAATTCTGACTGACTTTGAGGCTTATGTATTGCGGGTGGCTCTCTCCCCCACCCCCTTCCCCTCCCTCAGGCTGGTATCTCTCTCTCTCTCACCTGCAGCATAATACCACACTAATATTGTATGTAATCCAGTTCTTGCTGACGACTTTGAGGCTTATGTGTTGCGGGTGGCTCTTTCCCCACCCCCTTCCCCTCCCTCAGGCTGGTATCTCTCTCTCTCTCTCGCCTGCAGCATAATACCACACTAATATTGTATGTAATCCAGTTCTTGCTGACGACTTTGAGGCTTATGTGTTGCGGGTGGCTCTTTCCCCACCCCCTTCCCCTCTCTCTCTCTCTCTCTCTCTCTCTCTCTCTCTCTCTCTCTCTCTCTCTCTCTCTCTCTCTCTCTCTAAGCAGCAGCATATTACCACACTAATATTGTAAGTAATAAAATTCTTATTGATGACCTTGATACTTTTTTACAGTATATATTATGAGAATATGCTGTCAGTTGACATTCTCACTGCACAAAGGATATGAAAGTGGTAGGGGACTAGGGGTCACATTTAATGATACCACTATCAAAAGTAACAAAACACTGGTGCATACTTCGGAAAAGGCATAATAATATGTTAGGAGCAACATCAGTGCATACTATTACAGTTCACAGACAATTCATCAGTATTCTTATGTCCTCATAACTTTTCATCCTGACCAATCAGGATCTTCCTTTTGTTTTTCTTTGTTCACTGTCATGCTTTGCTTGACAGTGGCGCACACCATCACGGTTGAACCCAGACTGGCCGCGGCAGCCACCTCGGACTCTTCCCTGCACGCACCCTGTGACGTCACGACCTGCGCGGCCCGGTGGAGTTTTTGGTGGCTCCTTGCGCGGACCCTGTATTCTCTCGGCCCTGACTGCACCCGCACCTCACTCCACCTGTCATGCGGACATTAACTGTTGCTTTACTCTATTGTTAACTTACGCTCCTTGCAATCTAGGTTGTGGGGGAGAATAATATGAATTTAGGTTGACGTTTTGCTGCAATCTGTCTGAAAACATGCGAAGAAGGGTCAGTATAATCTTATATCCCTGAAGTACTTATCCAAAGAAGACTTGAAGCTATGAATACTCTGTGCGCTAACTACTGACGGTGGAAGTCTATTCCAGTGATCGACGACTCTATTATTGAAAAAACTTTTGCGCATCAATGTGTTACATCGGTTTCCCTTTAACTTCATACCGTTGCTGCGTGTTATTGTGTTGGTGTTTCTCTGAAATAGACTATCTGGGTTAATGTTGTCGAATCCATTAAGGATTTTGAAAACTTCATTTAAGTCCCCTCTTATCCTTCGCTTTTTTTAGGGAAAACATATCTAGACGCTTTAAATGCTCGTCATATGGCAAGTTTCGGAGCGCTGGAGTTTGTTGGTTGCTCGTCGCTGTATCCTTTCTAGCAAAACTTGATCTTTGATATAGTTCGGTGGCAAGAACTGAACGGCGTATTCTAGGTGTGGTCTTACAAAAGCTAAATATAATCTCTTCAAAAGTTCGGGTGATTTATAATCAAAGTTTCTTGAGATTAATCCTAACATCATATTGGCTTTTTTACTCGCTGCAAAACATTGATCACTCATTTTAAGAGTGTCACTGATAATGACACCAAGATTTTTTTCTTGTTTTACTTCGCTGAGCTCATGTCCTTGAATCTGATATTTAAAGTTAGGATTTTTTTCACCTATGTGCATTACTTTACATTTATCTACGTTAAAACTCATTTGCCATTTTTCGCTCCAGTCGGCAAGTCTTATTAAGTCTGATTGAATCTTTTCGCAGCTTTGACTGTTCATTACCGTACCTCCTAATTTGGTGTCGTCGGCGAATTTGGCTACTTTTGATAGAATATCAGTTTCTAAGTCGTTCACGTAAATTATGAATAGTGTTGGCTTCAGGACCGAACCTTGGGGCACGCCACTGGTGACGGGTTGCCAATCCGATGCTTCACCATTAAGAACTACACGTTGTTCTCTGTCGGTGAGCCAGTCAGGAATACACGCACATAGATGGTTGTTAATACCGTGGGAACGCAGTTTAGAAATAAGCCTAACGTGAGGAGCTTTATCAAACGCTTTCTGATAATCTAAGTAAATTACGTCATATGGGCTTCGGGCGTCCCAATATGTATAAACATCGTTGAAAAAGAGTTAATAGGTTGGTAAGGCAAGACCGATTACTACGAAATCCGTGCTGACTATCAGTTATCAAATCATTTGTTTCAAGGAAAGTGATCATTTTATCCCTGATCATTTTTTCGAATAGTTTAATTAGGACAGACGTAAGGCTGATAGGATAATTACTGGCTTGTTTTTTATCTCCTTTTTTTAAAGATCGGAGTAATATTGGCTTTTTTCCACTCGAGAGGCACACTGGCCTGTGCTAATGACTTGTTGAATATTAATGTTATGGGTAATTCTAGCTGTTGACTACATTCTCTCAACACGCGAGGAGATAAATTGTCGGGGCCCGGAAATTTATTTGGATCTATTTTCTGCAGGTACGCACGCACTTCGCTGATATCAATGTCGGTCAATGCAAGCTTATGTTCTTCAGGGCCTTGAAAAATTTTCTTCGGAGCTGGAATCGCTGTCATGTTTTCTTTTGTAAATATGCTACTAAAGGTTGAATTTAGGACCGACGGCATGTCTTTATCGTCACTAATAGTATTGCCATTTAATAGTAGTGGGCCGATATTATTTTTAACATTTTTTTTGTTTCCTATGTAACTGAAAAATATCCTGTGATTTTTCTTAGCATCAAGTGATATTTTCATCTCATATTCGCGTTTCTATTTTCTGACTTTCCTTTCGCACTCTCTCTTGACATTGGTGTAATTAGTATGATCCTGTGAATTATGTGACAACTTACATTGTATATACAGTTTTCTTTTTTCGACGATGATTTTTTGTAGGTAATTATTCATCCACAACGGTTTTTGGTTATCAGTCCTTCGTGGCTTGAGTGGAATGAATTTATTTACACTCGCTGTGATTTGTGCAGTAAAACGATTATACATTTCTTGAACGCTGACGTTGTTGAGCAAATGATTCCAATTTACTGAAGCCAGTTCTCTTTTTAGGTCCATAAAATTTGCTTTACTATAATTAGGTATTAAGAGCGAGTTTGCTCGTGCTTTTATTTCAATATTTAAAACGCATCTGATTATGTTGTGGTCACTGCTTGCAAATGGCTCGCCTACCTCACACGCGGTTATGAGGTGGCTGTCGGTCGTGAAGACTAAATCCAGAATGTTATTTCCTCGCGTCGGCTCGGTAACTGTTTGATAAAGAAATGTATCCTGCGCAAAATCTAATAATCTAGTTCCTTCCCTGTCGGCAGATAGTGCAGACCAATTAACAGAGGAGTTATTGAAGTCGCCGCAAATTATTGCATTTCTGTTTCTGATAATTTTATTTATCTTTGCGTAGAGATTTCCATCAATGTCTTCATTTGATTTAGGAGGTCGGTAAATTACGCCCAGAACATACTTTTTCATTATGGATCGTCGCTTGTACATACAATGAATCATAAGCCTCTGTTTCGGTTGTGTTAAGCTGAATGACTTCTAAATTACTTTTAGCATATATTATTTCACCTCCACCTTTTTTGTGTAGACGACACTTAGCAAAAGCGTTGTAACCATTGATAGCTACTTCACTTAACTGATGCTTGTCACGCGTATTTAGCCATGTTTCTGTGATCAAAATGAAGTCGGGTTTTTCAGTAATTGCATGAATTATCAAGTGGCTACGCTTCTGAATAATGCTACGGGCATTTACATAGAAGATGTTTAATATATTCGCCGAGTGTGCGCCATATATCAACTGTCGATTCACTGGAATAGTGCGTCAGACCCGATTATCAACAACTACCTCTACCTCACCACCCACCTGTGTGGCTGTTGACCTGACCGCTACCTCAGTATCCCCCACCTGGGGGTCTGGCGACCTGACCGCTACCTCATTGCCCCTCACCTGTGTGGCTGTTGACCTGACCGCTACCTCAGTATCCCCCACCTGGGGGTCCAACGACTTGACGTCCTCCTCAGCACTACACACCTGTACTTCCTCCCTCACCTGAGACCTGACACTCCTCCCTCTGTGGACCTCACCGTCTGACCGAAGACTCCTCCCACTCCCAGCCAAGCCGGAAGTTTCCACACCTCGTTCCCGCTGCACCTGACTTTTCTTTAACTCTTTCAAAACTTCCTCATCCAACACTCGGCCCAGCCTCGCCTTGCCTACACAATTTAGGTGAAGTCCATCGTTAGCAAACAAGCTCCTGTCATGAATAAAATGATCCCAGACGTCCACAAACATGACTCCCTCACGACTACACAGATCCCTGACACGTTCGTTAATCCCCAGCATTTTACTGAGAATGAGGGAACTAACATCATACCGAGGGAGCAATCCACACACAACTGAACGCCGCCTGCTGTCCCTCAACTTCCCGACAAACTTCCTGTACTTGTCTAGAACCTCCTCTGACCTACCTTTAACTACATTGTTTGTTCCGACCAGGTAAACAAACACTGTCTCCTCTGAGGTAGTGACGACTAAGTCGTCAACCTTCTCAGCTACATGCTCAATTCTACGTCCAAGAAAAGCTACATGCCTCCGCCTCGCTCCCTTCCTACAAAACTCCTGGTCCTGCTGTCTAACTAAACTATCACCGACAAGAACGATGCTAGGATCGCTCTCAACTTGGTCTCCTAACACCTGGAACCTGTTCCTCGTCACGACACCACTGTAACTAACATCTGCTGCTACAGCCTTACTCCCTTTTCTAACCTGCTGAAAGCAATCTAAGGTACCTACCTTCTTCTCTACCTCACCTACTCTATCTTCCAACCTCTCTACCTTTTCAACTACCTTAAACTCACTCTCCCCGACACTAGCTACATCCAAACCTAACACACCCTCCAGAAACTGGGGGCATTTGACCTGACTCTGCGAACGGGTCGGGAGAGAGCTACCACACGTCCGCTCAGTGTATATATATATATATATATATATATATATATATATATATATATATATATATATATATATATATATATATATATATATATATATATATATATATATATATATAATTTAAATTGAGTGTTTGCCAGCATGATGGGTATGTGTTCGATGGGGGTAGTTAGGTTAGGTTATGTAAGGTTATTTTGGTTAGTTTTAGTTTAGCCAACAGAGGACATGGCCCGCGGGTGGAAATATTGGTGGAGTCTGTTAAAGGAAGAGTGTATCTCATGCGGACGCCTCCCTCTTCTTAGATTTCCCTTGTTTCCTCAAACATTTGAGGGGGTTAAAAAAAATATAAATAAATGATTTTTGACATCAACAGTCAGCAGAGTACTTCAAAACACGCGCAAAACTACCAATAAAACAGTTTTGTCTGCCAGTGCAGGACGGGTGCACTTGTAAAGCTTTACCTATTAGTTAGGTACCTGTGGATTGTGGGGTCGGGAGGCCCACCAGGTGAGTACCACACCACATGCAGAGCAGTAAAACTCAACATTACATATATACTAACCTCATGTGAGATGGCTGCCTTTATATCCATATTAGCCCAGGCGGGAGTTGTCTTTTATTCTGAACACATCAATGCCAATGAGGGAAGCAAGTGCCACTGGGTGTGTGGCCGCTCTTCATTATGATGGCCGCAGTGAGCACCCAGCAAGTATTAAGTGGTGCCCACGCTTGATGAGGCTTCATGAGGGCCCTGCTGCTCCCCTGCCAGCGCAGCGCTCCACAGGGCCGCCAGCAATATAGTGAGGATGTTGGCAGGGAAAGCAATCCTTGATGGACATGTTTGTGACGCTGTAGGATCTAGTAAATGAGTGAGTCCAGCGCTTTCCTGAAGGTTACTGGTGTCATATCAGTAACCATGGCCATGCTTTAGTCAGGACCAATATATCAAGACTGTTTCCTTCTATCAGATCACAAATTATCCCTCAGACAGCAGCAGTATTTGAAGAGCAACTCCCCCAAAATGAATGGTCTATATACAGCCACTGCCAACCTCAGGACCGTGGCATTAATATAGTTACGCCGCATAACAGATGTTTTAACCATCGTCAATATATAGATTCTATCGTAAAAGTCTCGAAGTGTTGTTTTATTTCTACCATACAAAACTGACTGACTGAATTTTGGACCGTCTCCATAGAGATCCAGTGCCATCTAGGGGTTAACCTTGGCACAGACCCTGAGCCCTGCTTCAGGCAGGGCCAACATACCAAGATATTTTCCTTCCGTCAGGTCACAAATTAACCTTGGCACAGACCCTGAGCCCTGCTTCAGGCAGGGCCAACATACCAAGATATTTTCCTTCCGTCAGGTCACAAATTAACCTTGGCACAGTCTTAGAGCCCTGCTTCAGGCAGGGCCAACATACCGAGACCTTTTCCTTCCGCCAGGTCACAAATTAACCTTGGCACAGTCCCTGAGCCTTGCCTCATCAGGGCCAACAAACCAAGACCTTTTCCTTCCGTCAGGTCAGAAATTAACCATGGCACAATCCCTGATCCCTGCTTCAGGCAGGGCCAACATACCAAGACTTTTTCCTTCCGTCAGGTCACAAATTAACCTTGGCACAGTCCCTGAGCCCTGCTTCAGGCAGGGCCAACATACCAAGACCTTTTCCTTCCGTCAGGTCACAAATTAACCTTGGCACAGTCCCTGAGCCCTGCTTCAGGCAGGGCCAACATACCAAGACCTTTTGATCTGGATCTGGATCTGGATTATTGATGCACAGGGCATCCGTACAGGTGCATAAAACGCATATTTGTTGGCTGTTTGGGGGACAGGTGAGCTGAGTGTGCAGGGGAGGGAAGTGAATCAAGTGTAATTGTTAGTGTTGGTGTGTTGTGGTGACAAGTGAGTATGTATTTGTTTATTGAATGAGTCTTTTGTACCACAGTCTAAAATCTGTTGAGGGAGGCTGTTCCAGTCACGTATGGTGCGTGGAAAGTATGGGTGCTTGTATGCGTCATTGTTAATGTGATGTGTTTGGTATTTATATATGTGTGTTACGAGTACGTTGACTGTTTGCGTTGTGTAGGTATGTTTGTGGGTCAATGTCAATGTGAGTGATTGTGATCTTGTACATACGTGTAAGTCTGTGTGCTTGTCTGCGTATGTGAAGAGGTTCCATGTTTATCTGTTGTTTGATCCGTGTTGTGATGCCAGGCGTTCGAGTGTAATTGTTTGTAATGAACCTAGCCGCCTTGGTGTTGATTTTTTCTAACCAATCAATGTTTCTGTGTGTGTAATGATCCCACAACGTGGAGCAGTATTCCAGAGTTGGTCTCACAAGTGTGTCATAAGCTATGTGTTTAATGTCAGGTGTGCAGTTATGTAAATTCCTCCTCAGGAGCCCCAGTGTTCTGTTGGCTGTGGCACTGATATGATCTATGTGGGTGTTGAATTTCAAGTTAGTTGAAATGTGGATACCAAGGTACTTGTGTGTGTGAATTGAATCTAAATTTGAATTATGGAGAGTGTAAATGTGATGAATGGGGTTGTGCGCTCTGGTGAATCTTAATAGTTTGCATTTGTCTGGTCGGAAGTGCATCTGCCAGGTGCGCTTCCACCGCTCGAGGGCGTCCAAGTCGTTTTGTAGTAGTCTGCAGTTTTCAGTAGTCTTTACTGCTCTAAACAGTAAACTATCGTCGGCAAATAGTCTAGTGGAGGAGTTAGGCGTTGACAGTGGAAGATCGTTAGTGTACAGAAGGAAAAGAATGGGGCATAGAACGGTGCCTTGTGGGACACCTGAAGAAACAGGGACAGTGTCAGATGAATATCCGTCAAGAAGAACACGTTGAGTCCTGTAAGTAAGAAATGCAGCGATCCAGTGAAGAATAGGTCCTGGAATACCGTAGTATTTCAATTTTAATGTCAGTCTTTTGTGCGGGACTTTGTCGAAGGCTTTGGCAAAATCTAAAACAATAGTGTCAACTTGTTTAATGTCACGTCGGTCAAGTAGCCTCGTCATGTCGTGATATGTAGTAATGAGTTGCGATTCACATGTGCGTTTAGGGCCTGTAAAGATTAGCAGAAGGGAGACAGCGAAACGGGTGGCGAGGGTCGGATAAGCGCCTCTGTGTGCGTGCCTCCTCGCTTGTGTCTCCCCCTCGCCGCCTGAGTCTCGTTTTCTATGATTAATGTGTCCTCGTATGCTCCTGAACTTTAATATGTCGCTGCTTGGTCTCTGAAGTTTGCAGGCACTGAGAAGTTTTGATACCAGGGGTTGTGGTGGTAGTAGCTTGTTCAAACGATTTTTTGTTGGTTTGTGAAGTATTTTGGGGTTTGTATTCCTCTGTGGTCTCGTACGTTCTGTAAATTTAGCAAGTGATAATATGATTTCCAGATAGTTTCTTGAGCTTGTTTTCTGCTGGGGTTTGATTTACTGTTGAGTTTTTTTGTGTTTTCATTTGTTTGACGGATCTTGAATTTTCTAACAGTGTGTCTCTTTGGTCGGTACGATCTCTTAATATAGCAAACAATAATATATAGTCTCCTTCAGTCGTGTTATTAAGTGTTTTCTGCTGGTTTCTGTATACTATCGCGTTACGTGTTCTCCTTCTAAATCTAGCAAGTAATAATCAATGTTTTCCGGTCGTCTTGTGGAGCGATGCTTCTGCTGGTTTCTGTATACGATCGCGTTACGTGTTTTCCTTCTAAATCTAGTACGTAATAATCAATGTTCTCCGGTCGTCTTGTGGAGCGATGTTTCTGCTGGTTTCTGAAGTTAATGAGTAATTAATGTTTTCATTTGTTTGGCGATCCTTGAGTTTTCTAACAATGTGTCTCTTTCGTTTCTGAGCGAACTCTAAATATAGCAAACAATAACATATAGTTTTCTTCAGTCGTGTTAGTAAGTGGTTTCTGCTGGCTTCTGATATATTATCGAGTTATGTGTTTTCCTTCTAAATCTAGCAGGTAATAATATATAATGTTTCTGCAGGCTTCTGAAGCTATTGAGCTATTTTATAAAGCTTTCCTTGGTTTGGCGATCTTAGCAGCTCTTTTTCTCTGTAAACTGTGTGTCAAAGGAGCGCGTATGAACTTTTAAGGTGTGCAAATGTTCAGGAAAAAAACTAATTGTCCCTCTGAGTTATATGAAGGTATTTATCTATTTATTTATCTATATATTTCGGAGAGCAGGCGAACGACAAAGGTGTGCTAATGTTCAGGTAAAAGATATTTGTCCCTCTAAGTCATGTGGGGGTAGTTCTGTCTATCTGTTTATATCTATATATCTACCTATCTATACCTGTATATATTTATCCATCTTTCTCGAATGAAGGCGCTTCCGGCATACGAAATAAACCTTCATGTAATTATGATTCCTTAATTACTCCCCCTAATTACTTATCCCTCGAGGCCGGCCACAAAACAAGCCTTCCCTCCACACTCTCGCTTTACTTCTCCCCCTTCTCTCCTCCTTCTCTTCTCTTCTCTCCCCTTTTCTTCTGACCTCGAGAAGATCATCAGAGACAAACTCGTTAGGTTCCTTGAAGACAACAACGTCATTTCCGATGCTCAGCACGGTTTCAGGGACAAGCGCTTATGCTTAACCAATTTACTGGAATACTTCCAAGGTATCTATGGAAACTGGGATAATCATATCCTCAGTGATGTTATATACCTAGACTTTCAGAAAGCCTTTGACAAAGTGCCACATGAAAGACTCCTCAAGAAACTTAAGTCGGCGGGATTAGGCGACAATCTGACAGCGTGGATCAAAGGCTGGCTCTCTGGAAGAAAACAACGAGTTGTACTCAACGGACAGGCCTTTGAGTGGCTCCCGGTCACAAGTGGAGTGCCACAGGGGTCAGTGCTGGGACCCATACTCTTCATCATATATATCAACGACCTAGAACTAGGATTAAAATCCAATCTTTCAAAATTTGACGACGACACAAAGGTGGGTGGGAAGGCCCTCACAACGGCAGACTGCAAAATTATCCAGAGAGACCTGGACCTGATCACTCGGTGGTCGGAAAAATGGCAGATGTCCTTCAACACTACCAAATGTAAAGTAATGCATATCGGATCCAGAAACAGCAACCACACATACCACTTGGGTGGCGAGCCACTACATGTTGTGCAAGAGGAAAGATACCTCGGGGTCACCATCAGCAGTGACTTGAAACAAACAAAACACTGCAAGTCCGCCTGTAAGAAAGCCAATACAATGCTTGGGCTCATAGCGAGGAACTTCGAATACAAGACGCCGGGAGTTATGTTATCCTTGTATAATTCGCTGGTAAGGCCCCACCTAGAATACGCCGTGCAGTTCTGGTCTAGTAATTACAGGAAAGACTTTGAATTACTTGAGAGAGTACAGCGCTGCGCAAAGATGATACTATCACTGAGGACGAAGTCCTATGAAGAGCGTTAGAAGAGAGACGACTGCGGGGAGACATGATACAAGTCTTTAAGTACCTGAACAAGCTCAGCAGCGTTGATCACTCCAAACTCTTCACGCTACAAACTAATCTGCGAAAAAGAAACAACGGAAAATCAATTCAAGGAAAGCGATGCAATACCGACATCGGCAGGAGTTATTTCTCGAATAGAGTTGTTCGCCACTGGAACAGCCTCCATGCAGAAGTGGTTAGCGCAGAGACCATCAACTCCTTCAAAAAACGCATTGATCGCCACTTTGCTGCATCGGGAGTAAACTGAACGTTCCCAAGAGTAGGTACACAAGTGCTTT
This sequence comes from Eriocheir sinensis, assembly GCF_024679095.1. Taxonomy (NCBI): domain Eukaryota; kingdom Metazoa; phylum Arthropoda; class Malacostraca; order Decapoda; family Varunidae; genus Eriocheir; species Eriocheir sinensis. The sequence continues at coordinate 33,993 of NW_026110337.1, read as the reverse complement.
AATCCTTCCCTGCAAGCCACTCCTATGGCAAACGGATTGATTAAATCACTGAACGCAGGCAGCCTAGTAAAGAGCCAACAGGCATTCTGCTGCCTGCTAGTCCATGTTTCCATGTTTCCTGCCTGCCTCCCCTTTTTATGTCTCTTCCTAGTTCCCTCCTTCCTTCCTTTTCCGTATATATCTTAATTCCCTCTCTTCTTTCTTCTCTTCCTTTCTTCATCTCTTTCTTAGTCTCCCTCTCCTCCTTTCTCCTCAGCTACCCTCTCCTTCTCCCCCTTCCTCCACCATCCTTCTTTATTCTATTTTTTTCTCTTCTTTGTTCTCTTCCCTTCTTTCCCTTTCTTTCTAGTTCCCTTTCTCCTCCTCCTTTCTCCGCCTCATTCACCCTTCCCGTCTCCCCTTCTTCCATCTTCCTTATGTATCCTATTTCCCTCTCTTCTTTCGTCTCTTCTTTCTCTTTTTTTTCTTTTCTCAGTCCTCCCGTTCCCTCTTTCTCCCTTTCAGTTATCCTTTTCTCCTAATTAGTTCATTCCCTTCCTCCCTTCCTTCAAATTCCCTCTCGCTTCCGCTGCTTCTCCCTCTCGTAATTATTTCTCTCCCTTCCTCTCCCCTTGAACCTCTCCCCTTCCTCTTTGATTTTCCCAGTTTTTACTTCCGTTTCTCTCATTTCTTCAATACTTCAATCTCTCCCTCCTCCTTTCATTTGCGTCATTTTGTTCTAACCATCAGACATCTCTCCCTCTCCCTTGCTTCCCTACGCTTCTCTTGCCCTCAGTTCTCTCCCTTTCTACTTCCTCGCCCTCTGTCACTCATGATGCTCTCTCTCTCTCCTCCTGCCCATCAATTTCAGTGTCGCCTCTTTTGGAATCCGTCTCGTTCGTCTTTTCTCCGGATATTCACAAATTCCTCCTCGAATCTTTCCTCAATTTCATCTTTGCGTTTTCTTTCATTCGGCTTGGCGTCTTGGCCTTTAGGTAAGAGATAATTCATACTTCTTGTTTTTTTTTCGCTTTCTTAGTTACCCATTTCAAGGGGGACTTATCTCACTGTTCCATACCTTTGGTTATGGTTATATATGTGGTTATTCAACGACTGGATTAAGGGGGATTTTCAAAGACATTATCACTCAAATCACTAAGTGTACATATTTAGAGAGGTGCAAATGGCTATTGGATTTACATTTATGGAGATTAAAGATCATAATAGTGTAAAATGAGGCTTCCTAAGTGAAGACTTCGATTCTGTGCCTTGTTCGCTCGTGGTTAAAGATTGATTCAGAGTTCTAAGCTATTTTTTTATCCATGAAGGTAATCGTATAAACTGTGTGCTCTCCGAATTGCTGCTACTGATCAACGGTGCCAGACTGTCGTATTCAGCCTCCTGTTTGCCAATTTCCGACCCAAAAACGAGGGAAGTCCTGCGCCAGGACTTCCCTCGCAGGAGACACACAGCGGCGGCGAAGTATGGCCGGTCAAATTAGGCTGACTATGTAG
>NW_026110337.1:0-30000 GCF_024679095.1 Eriocheir sinensis | reverse complement strand
GCCTGTTCTGGCGCAGGCGAGTGTTTGTAGTGGCGCCATCTTGCATTGGCTCATGCTGCCCCCCGGAACTCGTTCTTGATTCGCTTGGACGGTTTCCTCTAGAGTCCGGGTTGATGGGTGGTCTTCAGGACAGCATGTGGGTAGTTTTAAGCCACTCGGCGGTGACTGAAAAATCCGAGTGGTAGCGTGGGGATTCGAGCCCGCGTCGTCCACCACGCGGTGAATGTGGGCCCAGTACGCTACCAGTTCGGCCACCACCTACCCATACGAAAGCTCACCCTCTCTGGGTGAGGTCAGGTAGGCTGTGGCCAAGTTGAGGGGTGGGAAGGGACCTGGTGCCTGTAATATCAGCGCGGAGCTGCTCAAAGCTGGAGGTGAGGCCATGATCCATGGGCTGCATGCGGTCTTGACTGCCGTAAGACAGTCCGGTACCATTCCTCATGACTGGAAGAGGGGGTTGGTCGTCCCTATCTGGAAAGGGAAAGGGGGCCGCCAGGAATGCAACAACTACCGTGGTATTACACTGCTCAGTGTGCCAGGCAAGGTGCTTCCCCACCTATTGCTGATGCGAATTCGCAGGTAGCTGCTGAAGCTGCAGAGACCTGAACACCTGTAATGAGTTTTCCGGAGTATTTTCAAGGTCCCATCACAGAGGCTTCGTCAGACTAACGCCAGGGCCATAAACTACCCCTGGACACGCCCACCACTCCACGACAGCCTTGCCCAGTGTGTGTGCCTGGACGCCGAAAGGTTTACCAACATGACCCCGGAAGTAGCCGGTGACGCGTGATTCAGGGCGCCGCGACTGGCTCGGGTCCCGCATGCATGGCAGAGTTTAAAGGCCCATCATTCATCCCTGAGCCGCCCTCAATGTCACGCTGGCCTTAGCCCCGCCCCGGCACACGATAGAAAACTTTTTTTTTGTAAGGCAGACTCCGGGATTTGATGGCGCTCCCTGCTAGAGTGACTGACTTAGTTTAAGAATGGCTGATTGAATGCCTTGACTGACTGACTGACTTATCTTGACTAGCTGACCATGCTGATGTAAGTGACTGACTGACTGACTGACTCGCTGGCTGTGTGGCTACGAAAATAACTGACTGAATGCCTGACTGACTAAATGACTGACTGACTGACTTACTGACTGACTAGCTGTCTGACTACCTACGTAACTGTCTGACTGCCAGACTAACTAATGCATAAATGACTGACTGATTTGGCAGACTGACTGTGGCTACGTAAAAAAAAAAAGATTGACTACCTGACTGATTAAATGCCTGACTGACTGACTGACTGACTAGCTGTCTGTCTACCTACGTAACTGTCTGACTGCCAGATTAACTAATGCATAAATTACTGATTTAGCTGACTGTCTGACTGACTGACTGACTCTGTGGCTACGTAAAAAAAATGATTGATTGACTGACTGACTAAATGACTGACTGACTGACTGCATGAATGAATGAATGAATGAATGGCTAACACACTGACTGAATGAATGAGTGAATGGTTAACTATCTAACTGACTGGCTATCTGACTAACTGAGTGACTGACTGAGAGAGAGAGAGAGAGAGAGAGAGAGAGAGACTCACTACGTACGAAAGGAGAATAAGGGAGCTAAATTTAAAGAAGAGGAAATGGAGATAATTAATGAAAATATACCGAAATGTAATACAGTGAAAACATCAAGCTATTTATTCTCCGTCCCTTGTAGTTAAGCCGATGACATTATTAAAGTTTTGTCCATGTGTAAATATGACAATGAAAACGACAACAGCAGGAAATGATAATACCTATACTACAACAGTAATATCAGCAAAAACTTTTGCTACGATAACAACTATTACTACTAACACCGCTATTGCTACTACTACTACTGCCACTACTACTACTACTACTACTACTACTACTACTACTACTACTACTACTACTACTACAACTATTACTACTAATAGTATTACTACTACTACTACTACTACTACTACTACTACTACTACTACTACTACTACTAATAATAATAATAATAATAATAATAATAATAATAATAATAATAATAATAATAATAATAATAATAATAATAATAATAATAATAATAATAATAATAATAATAAAAATAATAATAATAATAATATTATTACTACTACTATTACAACTACTATTACTACTACTACTACTACTACTACTACTACTACTACTACTACTACTACTACTACTACTACTACTACTACTACTACTAAAACTACTACTACTACTACTTTTTTTTCTACTACTACGGGCCTCCATCTATTAGAGTTGCGTTGTGAGCGATATATTCTCTCATATCCTTTCACAAAGCAATTCATTGGCCCCACCCCGCCAATGACTGGCCGAGAACCCTCTTTTGTTTAATATTACAAACTTTACTAAACATTTTATTTTTAAGCTAACAGAGCTTGTGGTTGACACGACTATCAACCACCGTCGCCTCAAAGTCCAGGTCGGCAATGCGGGTGGTTTTGGGTGCAGGTAACCTGGTTCCTCTCAGGCAGACCAAGGCTGACCTCAGGAGGGAGAAGGACAGCCTGCATCTCATCCAGGCGACTACACTGCTTCTTGGCTGCTGTTTTTTATCCGCCAGTGTCTCGGCGAGTCTTGCATAGAAGCTCTGCGCCCTTGGTCCCATCCCTCCTGCCGTCGTGAATACTACCGGGGTGAAGGAGCCCTGGTCCACATTCTGTATTCTTTCTCCATATGCTCTGTTCTTCTCTTGATCGTTTCTTCTGTGGGCTGCATCAAGGGTCAGGTCTCTGTGGCAATGGGCCATGGGATCAAAGATCCTTATGTCAAAATATGCCCTTTTTCCACGAGTCCAAAACCCTAAGGCGCTAACATCCACTCGTGCTTCGTTCGAAACATTAGCGGTGCGTCTGGCGAGGTGTTCGCCTTGCAGAGGGAGCAGCATGGGTTCCACAGTCACGTCGTGGCAGACTTCTTTCAGCATCTGAGCTGTTACGTCTCTTACTTCATCATGTCTCATGCAGACGAAACCTCCTCTCTTGCATGTCATGGCATGATTTTGGTTGAAGGGTGAGCCACAGTTACACATTTTTGGGAGCCCATCCACTGGCCAGCCATACCTGAAGGCAAGGGCATCAGTGAATTATTTTTTGTTTAAGTTGAAGCCTTTTGCCCTGATAGGTAGTGTGGTTAGCCAGTTTGAAGCGCCCACTTCCTGTGCAATATCTGTCCTCCTCCTTGTGTCTTCTGGGAGTTCTCTCATTAGGTCACTCAGAGTGTCTCTCTGTTTTCCTTCTCTATTTATGGAGATTTCATTCCTTAGTGACCTAATATCTTGAGGGTTGTCTTCTCCCCTTTCATTTTGATTGGTAATATATCCGGTCAAGGAGGCTGTGAATCGGATTGAGTTCCCGAATTCAGACTCAGCCAGATTTTGCGGGTTGGTGATGCCGAACCCACCCATTCTTGGCGGCAACTCCAGCAATCTTCTCTCCTGGTCACTGGGACATCTCCCATTTGCTATCGCCGGTATGAAGGTGTTTCTGATAGCATCTTACAGAGGTTTTAGTAACGGAGCAACATCAGGAACTGTCCTCATGAGGTAACTCCATTTATGCTTGACACCGTACGTAAATGCTGCGTAGGCTGCCTGCGGTTCTGTTTTGGCGATCTCGCTCAGCCTCTGCAGTTCGGACTCCCAGCGCTTTACAGCTGTTTTCACATATTCGGTTCTGTATTCAGCTGTTCAAATGGCTGCCCCGAGGTGTCTTTCTCCAGTCACTGACAGTTTCACGTTACTGCCCTGGAATGCTGTTTTGGCCCGATCGTATGCCTCTGGTTTTACAATCACCACAGAGTTCGTGGCGTTGGGACGGTACCTTATTTTAGGGCCGTGTTCATTGACGAGGTCCCACCATTTCCTGAGGTCTGCAGACTTTCCTACCCCGGTGAGGTCATCCGCATACGCCACCTGTTTGACGTTGGTGTTTTCATGGCGGATGATGTCCTGCAGCTTCATCATTCCCAGGGCAAACATTGCCATGGCCACTTGGTCCCCCTGGGTGGTGCCCTCTGAGGATTGTATGGCCACCGGGTCTCCAAGTCGTTGGTCATTATGACTGCTAATGAACAGTCTGGCAGGTTCCTTGTATGTATTTTCAATATATTGGGCGAGTATAGGGCACTTGATTTTGATGTTGTGCAGTGCTGTTTCCCTATTGATGTTGTTGAACGCATTTGCAGCGTCCACCATCAGCACCGCCTCGCATTCTGGGTCTTCGAACATTTTCCTGACGGCGTGAATGGCAGCTTCACACCCAGCCTGCTGACCCGCACACACTTGGAGGTTTCCCACCGCCTTCCTCACGTCGTCCTTCACCACCTCCATGACAGCCTTGCCTATGGTCCTCCTGAGCACCTCCCCCATCCCGATGGGGCGACAGCCTGGTTTTTTATCCAGCGGGATGAGCCGGCAGGCCATCAAAGGCTCGAGGTGTTGGCAATTCTCTGACGCCAATTTTCTTGCTAGGGCGGCTATTGCGTCGCGAAGATCCACAGCTGGATTACCAAAGATGTTCTTACTGAGGAGGTGTTTCCACCCCTTGGCATCCAAGCCTGATGGTCCAGCCGCTCCCTGCGTGTGAAGGGCGTGCCTCCAGATCACGTCACCGCTCATATGGTCGAAGACATCTCGATGCGGCGGGGTGTAGTCCCCAAGGAACTTCATTTCTGGGTGTGCAGGTCTAGCATCTGGATGCTTGTCCTTAAGGATCTGGCGTGTCTCTTCCGTCATGGGAAGGACTCCCGCTGCCTCATCTTCTATTGACAGTGATCTAGTTGCCATGGCCACTTTGCATTGTCTCATCTTGTCAGCAACGTTTCTAGCCCTGTCGTTACTGTCCTTCTTGCGACTGTTACGTCTGCCTAGTCTCTCCTGCAGTGTTTTAGCCTCGTCAAGTAGCTTCCGGACGTCCCCTTTCCTCCACAGCTCCATTCTTCTTTGTACCGCCTTCACGCCCTCAGATTGTTTCGACTTTTTGTGAGTCCGTTGGCATAGGAGGTGCGGTAGTATGACCAGAATCTTTAAAGCGTAGGGGGCGATTTGCGTGGAGTCGTTGTACGCTCTAATGAGGTAGGTTTTCTCCTCTATCAAGGTTTTGGTGGCATTACATCTCGGGGCCTCAAATACGTTATTGGGAGAAAACGTTACCACATGATTGTAAGCGTCTCGCACCCACTCCTCTGTCTCCTCGAGTGTCCACCTCTGCCAGAAGCGGAGCTCGCGCGAGGCGTCCTCACCCTGGTCACCCTGCCCAGGTCTCTCGCCACCTGCACCCCCCTCCACCTGATCATCTCCAGCGCCTTCATTGACCTGTCCACCCAGCACCCCTTCTGGTTGCTCACCATTTTCCACATCCTGCCGTTGAGGGTTTGGGTCTCGACAATCTCCACCTCTCTTACAGTTCACACAGGGCTGGCCTCGTCTTACGCACGAGCATTGAACACAGTTTTGATTTCGAGACGAACAAATGCAACATTGAGGGGGCTCCATTTCGGTGCCATTATGCATGCTAGTGTATCTAAGATGCTATTTATGGTGATGAATAGAGCAATAGTAGTAGACCCCACTTTGACTCTTGTCTCCCCCCATATACCTACACACAGACATCCCCTTACATATGCTTACTCTGCCTTTACGGTAATACTAGAATGATTGATTATTTGTCCACTACCACTGCTCCTCGCCAACACTTTACAATCTTACTAATGCACCTGACCCTACACATTTGAGTTGAGTAGTAGTAGTAGTAGTGATATCATTACCAGCAGTTCGCCGAGTCAGATACTCTGTGTTTTATGGCCCTCAGGCGGGGGTGGGAAGTTACTGGGCACCGGGGCGGGGTTAGCAGGGACCCGGGAAGTGAGGGGATGTGCGTGGGTAGCGTTAGGGGGGTGGGGGGGGGTTAGGGGCTCTTTACTGTTTGCCCTCGGTCTTGAAAACTGACCCACCGCCGCCCATCCCGACACGCCTGCCAGAACTCACCACTCCCCTATAAATCACTGACATTTAATCTATTTGACATACTGAGAAAATATTTTGGATGATGTACATGGAAAAACTATAACTTGCTCTCTCTTCTCTCTCCCTCTCTCTCTCCCCTCTCTACTCTCACTCCCCCTTCCCCTCCTCCTCTACCACTCTCTCACCCTCTTTCCACTCTCTTTCCCTCCTTCCCCCTCTTATATGAGGTTTCCAGTTAAGATTTTGAGTTAAGGATAGACCGAGGATGTTTAGTGTTGAGGAAGGTGATAGCTGGGTGTTGTCAAAGAATAGGGGATAGTTGTTTGGAAGATTGTGTCGAGTGGATAGGTAGAGAAACTGTGTTTTTAAGGCGTTGAAGGACACCAGGTTCTTCTTGCCCCAATCGGAAATAATAGTAAGGTCTGAGGCTAAGCGTTCTGCAGCCTCCAGCCTTGAGTCGTTAAGTTCCTGTAGGGTGGGTCTTCTCTTAAAAGAAGTTGAGTAATGCAGAGTGGAATCATCGGCGTAGGAATGGATAGGACAGTTCGTTTTATAAAGTAGATCATCGATGAACAACAGAAAAAGAGTGGGAGATAGGACAGAACCCTGTGGGACACCACTGTTAATAGATTTAGGGGAAGAACAGTGACCGTCTACCACGGCAGAAATAGAACGGTCAGAAAGGAAACTGGAGATAAAGGTACAGAGAGAAGGATAGAAACCGTAGGAGGGTAGTTTGGAAAGCAAAGATTTGTGCCAGACCCTATCAAAAGCTTTTGATATGTCCAGCGCAATAGCAAAAGTTTCACCGAAACGGCTAAGAGAGGATGACCAAGAGTCAGTTAAGAAGGCTAGGAGATCACCAGTAGAACGCCCCTTGCGGAACCCATACTGGCGATCAGATAAAAGGTCAGAAGTGGAAAGGTGCTTTTGAATCTTCCGGTTAAGGATTGATTCAAAAGCTTTAGATAGACAAGAAAGTAAAGCTATAGGCCGGTAGTTTGAGGGATTGGAGCGGTCACCCTTCTTAGGCACAGGCTGTATGAAGGCATACTTCCAGCAAGAAGGAAAGGTAAATGTTGACAGGCAGAGGCGAAAGAGTTTGACCAGACAGGGTGACAGCACGGAGGCACAGTTTTTAAGGACAATAGGAGGCACTCAATCAGGTCCATAAGCCTTCTGAGGACTGAGGCCAGAGAGGGCATAGAAAACATCATTTTGAAGAATCTTTATAACAGGCATAAAGGAGTCAGAGGGGGGAAGAGTAGGAGGAATATGCCCAGAATCGTCCAGAGTGGAGTTTTTAGAGAAGAGTTCAGCCTTAGAGATAGATGAGACGGTAGTGTTGCCGTCAGGACTGAGGAGTGGAGGGAAAGATGAAAAAGTGAGGTTGGAGGAGATATTTTTGGCTAGATGCCAGAAGTCACGGGAAGAGTTAGAGAAAGCAAGGTTTTGGCATTTTCTATTAATGAAAGAATTTTTGGTTAGTCGGAGAATAGATTTGGCACGATTTCGGGCAGAAATGTAAAGTTCATAATTAGCATTAGTTTGAAGGCTCTGGTAGCTTTTGTGAGCTACCTCTCTATCATTGACAGCACGAGAACAAGCGTGATTAAACCAAGGCTTTTTAGCGTGAGGAGTAGAGAAAGAACGAGGAATGTATGCCTCCATTCCAGAGACAATCACCTCTGTGATGCGCTGAGCACACACAGAGGGGTCTCTATCCTGGAAGCAATAATCATTCCACGGGAAATCGGAAAAGTACATCCTCAGGTCGTCCCACCGAGCTGAAGCAAAATGCCAGAAGCATCGCCTCTTCGCTGGGTCCAGAGGGTGTACACTGTACAGGAGCGATAGGACAGGATGCAGAAATAAGATTGTGATCGGAGGAGCCCAACGGAGAGAACAGTTTGACAGAATAAGCAGAAGGGTTTGAGGTAAGGAAGAGGTCTAGAATGTTGGGCCGGTCTCCAAAACGGTCGGGAATACGTGTAGGGTGCTGTACCAACTGCTCTAGGTCGTTGAGGATAGCAAAGTTGTAGGCTTGTTCACCAGGCTGGTCAGTGAAAGAGGATGAAAGCCAAAGCTGGTGGTGAACATTGAAGTCTCCTAGGATGGAGATTTCAGTGAAGGGAGAGTGGGTCAAGATGTGCTCCAATTTAGAATTCATATAGTCAAAGAATTTTACATAGTTGGTAGAGTTAGGTGAGAGATAAACAGCACAGATGTATTTAGTAATAGAATGACAATGAAGTCTTAGCCAGATGGTGGAAAATTCATAAGAGTCAAGGTCGTGGGCACGAGAGCAAGTGATGTCGTTGCGCACGTAGGCGCAACATCCAGCTTTGGATTGAAATTTAGGATAGAGATAGTAGGAGGGAACAGAGTAGAGATTGCTGTCAGTGGCCTCAGAAACCTGTGTTTCGGTAAGGAAGAGAAGGTGAGGTTTAGAGGAGGAGAGATGATGTTCCACAGAATGAAAATTAGAGCAAAGACCACGAATGTTGCAGAAATTGAGAAGAAAGAGGTTCGAGGAGTTATCAAGACACCTCTCGGGTCGGCAGCCAGAAGGGGAGTCCTCCCTGGGGGAATTTGTGGTCCCCCCCCAGGCGGGGACTTCGAAGCTTGGTGTAGGTGCGCCATTTTGAAATTTTAATTTTGGGAAAAGGTGTATATGTTGTGTGAATGTAGTGTGGTGTGGATAAACAGAGGATCTGTCTTTAGAGAGCATGCTGAACTACTCTCCGGTGTTGGTGAGACAATAGGGAAACGGTTAGTGAGGACATGGGAAGGGTCTTTGGAGGGCTTCAGCTCCCTTCTCACCTCCCATATATACCTCACCGGGAGTGCCTTGCGCCCGTTCGGTAGGTGTCTCCTATATATATATATATATATATATATATATATATATATATATATATATATATATATATATATATATATATATATATATATATATATATATATATATATATATATATATATATATATATATATATATATATATATATATATATATATATATATATATATATATATATATATATATATATATATATATATATATATATATATAAAGTTGATTGAGATTTTCATATAATCAATAATATCGGAGACAGCTGTGTCGTTACTTTACAGTATGAGGTCACTGATTATATACTGATCATTTAGCCTCGGCGCTGCCCTCCGCGGTCTACAATGTGACTAAACAGCTGTCTGCGGCATTATTCATTATTTGAAACTCAAAATTACCTACGAGTCATAGCTGATCCTTGTCTACCGGTGACTGACAAGTAATAATAATAACTATCACCCAACATGAAGAGTATGTATGTGCGTGTGTGTGTGTGTGTGTGCGTGTGTGGGGGTTATAAGTATTGCTTTAACAATGTACACATACAAAACAGGTTTACATGACAAACGAGATGGAGTGCACATCAACCTTACGTACATAAAGAGAGAGCGTTTTTCGTCGTGGGCTAAGCAATATAAAAACACACACACACACACACACACACACACACACACACACACACACACACACACACACACACACACACACACACACACACACACACACACACACACACACACACACACACACACACACACACACACACACACACACACACACACAGACACACACACACAGTACATCAGCGTGTTGTTAATTAAGTTACAAATAGGCTGTCACCACGCGTTGCATTATTTTTACTGTCGTTACTATAATTATACTTATTATGGCACCTTTCACTTCTTAGGTTTATTATCCTACTGGTGTGAATGTGGCAGCGTGGAATGTTATACTTGAGCGTTTCTTTGTACTGGCCCGACTAGATGATATTTCATTTATTGTATATGTAATTTTTATAGAATGAAAGAAAGGCACGACAAGAGATGACGACAGGAAGAGATACAGTACGACGAAGAGACTGGAAGAAAGGCATGACAAGAGATGACGACAGGAAGAGAAACAGTACGACGAAGAGACTGGAAGAAAGGCACGACAAGAGATGACGACAGGAAGAGAAACAGTACGACGAAGAGACTGGAAGAAAGGCACGACAAGAGATGACGACAGGAAGAGAAACAGTACGACGAAGAGACTGGAAGAAAGGCACGACAAGAGATGACGACAGGAAGAGAAACAGCACGACGAAGAGACTGGAAGAAAGGCACGACAAGAGATGACGACAGGAAGAGAAACAGTACGACGAAGAGACTGGAAGAAAGGCACGACAAGAGATGACGACAGGAAGAAACAGTACGACGAAGAGACTGGAAGAAAGGCACGACAAGAGATGACGACAGGAAGAGAAACAGTACGACGAAGAGACTGGAAGAAAGGCACGACAAGAGATGACGACAGGAAGAGAAACAGTACGACGAAGAGACTGGAAGAAAGGCACGACAAGAGATGACGACAGGAAGAGAAACAGTACGACGAAGAGACTGGAAGAAAGGCACGACAAGAGATGACGACAGGAAGAGAAACAGTACGACGAAGAGACTGGAAGAAAGGCACGACAAGAGATGACGACAGGAAGAGAAACAGTACGACGAAGAGACTGGAAGAAAGGCACGACAAGAGATGACGACAGGAAGAGAAACAGCACGACGAAGAGACTGGAAGAAAGGCACGACAAGAGATGACGACAGGAAGAGAAACAGCACGACGAAGAGACTGGAAGAAAGGCACGACAAGAGATGACGACAGGAAGAGAAACAGTACGACGAAGAGGTGAAGGAGAAGGAAGAGAGAGAGGACAAGGAGGAGGAAGAGAAAATTAACTATACAGAAATACTAGGTCGCAAGAAATGGCTCCAGAGAGAGAGAGAGAGAGACTCATAGATACATACATATACACACGCAATACGGCATGTGTTGGGGGGGGTGAAGAGTGGGGGAGTAGATATAATATCAACTGATTAAAGCATTGCATACTCATTATACCTGTTAAAATGGTCTTCTCTCTCTCTCTCTCTCTCTCTCTCTCTCTCTCTCTCTCTCTCTCTCTCTCTCTCTCTCTCTCTCTCTCTCTCTCTCTCTCTCTCTCTCTCTCTCTCTCTCTCTCTCTCTCTCTCTCTCTCTCTCTCTCTCTCTCTCTCTCTCTCTCTCTCTCTCTCTCTCTCTCTCTCTCTCTCTCTCTCTCTCACTGTGTATGTGTATGTATGAATGTATGTATGTATATATGTATGGAATGGATATCAAAATGTTAGAATCGGTGCAAAGGAGGATGACTAAGATGATTCAGGGGTTGAGAAACTTGCCATACGAGGAAAGACTCAAACAGTTAAACTTGCATTCTCTAGAAAGGTGAAGGGTGCGTGGAGACATGATCGAGGTTTGTAAATGGATGAAGGGCTTTAATAAGGGGGACATTCATAAGGTTTTGTTGGTAAGAGAACCGGGTAGGACACGAAGTAATGGGTTTAAACAGGATAAATTCAGATTCAACAGGGACACAGGTAAAAATTGGTTTACAAACAGGGTGGTGGATGAGTGGAACATGCTTAGCAGTCACGTGGTGAGTGCCAATACAATTGTCACATTAAAAAATAGACTAGATAAATTCATGGACAGCGATATTAGGTGGGGTTAGATACACGGGATCTTATAGGGTCAAAGGAGCTGTCTCTACAGAATGGACATCAACTTGCTAGAATCAGTTCAGAGGAGGATGGCCATGATGATTCAGGGGCTGAGGAACCTCCTGTATCAAAATAGGCTGAAACATCTAAACTTACATTCACTAGAGAGCCGAAGAGTGCGGGGAGATCTGATAGAAGTATTCAAATGGGTCAAGGGTTACAACAAAGGCGATATAAGTAAAGTACTGAGAATTAGCCAGCAGGATAGAACTCGCAGTAATGGATTTAAATTAGAAAAGTATAGATTTAGGAGATATATAGGCAAGCATTGGTTTAGTAATAGGGTGGTGGGGGAATGGAATAGACTCAGCAATCAAACAGTTAGCGCAGGGACGATAGCTTGTTTTAAGAGTAGACTGGATAGCTACATGGACGAGGACGACAGGTGGCAGTGAGGTGTGGGTGCAGTAGGGTGACGGGTACTGGATGCGTGCCTAGTACCGCCGGTATAACGAGGATCAAGCCTCTACCTGTAACCCCTGTAACTACACCTCACCCACCGTGAGTAGTGGGGGGGATTCTGGAGCTGCCCTGTGTAGGCCACCCGGCCTCTTGCAGTTTCCCTATGTTCTTATGTTCTTATGTATGTGAGTGTGAGGGGGATGGGTGTGGGGGGGATGGGAGGGGGGTTATGGGTGTTTGTGTGGGTGTGGGTGGGTTATGGGTGTGGGTGTGGGTGTGGGTGGGTTATGGGTGTGGGTGGGTTATGGGTGTGGGTGGGGGTGGATTAATGTGGGTGGGTGGATGTGGGTTATGGGTGTGGGTGGGTCGGTGTGGGTTATGGGTGTGGGTGGGTGGGTGTGGGTTATGGTTGTGGGTGTGTGTGTGTGGGTTATGGGTGTGGGTGGGTGGGTGTAGGTTATGGGTGTGGGTGGGTGGGTGTGGGTGGGTGGGTGTGTCTGTGTGTGTGTGTGTGTGTGTGTGTGTGTGTGTGTGTGTGTGTGTGTGTGTGTGTGTGTGTGTGTGTGTGTGTGTGTGTGTGTGTGTGTGTGTGTGTGTGTGTGTGTGTGTGTGTGTGTGTGTGTGTGTGTGTGTGTGTGTGTGTGTGTGTGTGTGTGTGTGTGTGCTTTTTATATTGTTCAACCCACGACGAAAAAACTCTCTCTCTCTCTCTCTCTCTCTCTCTCTCTCTCTCTCTCTCTCTCTCTCTCTCTCTCTCTCTCTCTCTCTCTCTCTCTCTCTCTCTCTCTCTCTCAAAACAATGAGGAAAATGTGAAACAAGGAGGGAAACGCATGCCGAGCCAAAACACTCGCAGGCTCCTGCCATCCCAGACTCGACAAACGCAGCCTTTGCGCCGTCACGGTGTTTACGATTATTTTAATATTCCCGTCTGGAGTTGTCCTGCAGTCGTCTGGAGTTCCCGCCCTCCCCCGCATCGGCGGTGCTGGGGAGCGTCGGGGAGCCGAACGCCTCCGTGGCGAGCGTCGCAGGGCTCAGGGGTTCCGGCAGGACGTCTCGGCTCCCCCGGGGCGTCCATGGCGGTGCCGGAGATCCCGAGTGTCCAGGGGCGTGGGGAAGGGAGTGCGTTTGGTGCTGTGTTGGTATGGGCGGGTCTTTTCTGGGGTGAAGGAGACTCATTCGTATCAGCACATAGCGCCAAGGAAGGGCGATTACAGAGCGACTCCACGAAGGGGATATTACAGATGACACAAACATCGAATATAAGGAAAATACACTAAAAGAACATCAGGAATAGGATAATACAGGAGAGGAATTCCAGGAAATAGATAAGATGGAAGCCCACCCAGAAAAAAAACAAAACAGGAAAAATGAGACGAAACACGTGCAAAAATCCATCAAGAAGGCCTTTGGTGCCGTGTATTGGTACGGGTGAGCCTTCTCTGGGGTGAAGGAGACTCGGTGCTGGCAAGATACGGCACCAGGTGGAGGCGATACAGGTGCTCTACACCACTCCAGCACACGACAAATGAAGAAAGATGACGCCGGAGACAGGATAATACAGAAAAAGGAGTACCAGGAAAAAAATCAGATACAAAACACATTAGCAAAACGAAAAACTAGGATTAAGGACTTTGGTGTGGTATGTTGGTATGGGTGAGCCTTCTCTGGGGTGAAGGAGACTCAGCTGTAGCAAGATACCGCGTCACGAAAAGGCAATGTAGATACTCTCTCTACACAACACCAGCTCACGGGAAGTAAAGAAAAATGACACCGGAGACAGGGTAATACAGAATAAAGAATACCACGAAAAAGAAACACAACATCAACAAAGGGAAAACAACAACAACAACAAAAACAACCACAGCAACAACAAAATATACAGATAATCTAGCACCCAGGCGTCTGGTGTGGTATGTTGGTACGGGCGAGGCTTCTCTGGGGTGAAGGAGACTCGTCTGTAAACAGGGTACGTCACAAGAGAATCCAACACCAGGTAAAGGAAAATGAAGAACGAGAGAACACAAGGGATATACAGTAACAAGAACAGCAGGAAAAAGATAAGATGATCAACCAACATTTAATAAGGAAAAAGTCATCATCCGCATTTTCGGCTCCAAGTAACATCAAGAACATGACGAGTGAGTCTCTTGCGGGATGAGAGAGGCTCACCCGGACCAAAGGACATCACAAGAGGAGGATATAAATAAGAACAGCAAGATAAGAAAATTATATGAAAGCGGAAAAGAAATTTAAGAAAACATCAAAGAAAAAAAGAAATAGGAGAAAAGGAAACGAATAGAAAGAAAAGAATGTGATAAAGTAATAAATAAATAAATAATTCAATAAATAAATAACCATACAACTAACTATTTAACCAGCTCCTTCACTAATTAGCTTTTTGTCTCATTAAAGAGAAGAAAGCTGTTAGACCCAAAATTAAGAGGAAAGAGACAAAGTTTAACTAAAACACCTAAACATTTCATGAAGAACAGAAGGAAATGAATGTCACCCTAAAGACACTGGCATGTTTCATGTTATCTTGTAATGCTTTGCCCATGACGACTAAAACTCTCTCTCTCTCTCTCTCTCTCTCTCTCTCTCTCTCTCTCTCTCTCTCTCTCTCTCTCTCTCTCTCTCTCTCTCTCTCTCTCTCTCTCTCTCTCTCTCTCTCTCTCTCTCTCTCTCTCTCTCTCTCTCTCTCTCTCTCTCTCATTTATCTGTATCTCACTTTCTCTGGCTCCATGTTTATATACGTAAAATTGATGTGCAGTCCAGCATCTCGTTTTTCATGTAAACCTGTTTATGTATGTGCAATATTTAGTAGTCCGCCCACACCAACCCACACCCACACCTATAACCCACACCCACACCTACCCACCAACCCACACACCACCCACCACACCACACACCCACCCACCCACCCACCACACCCACCCACCCCACACCCACCACACACCCACCCACACCACACCCACCCACACCCACACACCCACCCACACCCACCCCCACACACCCATAACCACCCACCCATAACCACACCATAACCCACCACACCCACACCCACACACACCCACCCACCCACACACCCCCACCCCCCCACCCACACCCCCCCCCACCCACACACCCCCCCACCCCCACCCACCCCCACACCCACCCACCCACCCACCCACCAACACCCATAACCCACACCCATCCACCCACACCCATAACCCACACACACCCACCCACACCCAAAACCCACACCCACCCAACCACACCCATCACCCCCACCCACCCACCCACACCCATAACCCACACCCACCCACCCACACCCATAACCCACATCCACCCACCCACATCCATCCACCCCCACCCACACCCATAACCCACCCACACCCAAAACCCACCCACACCCCCACCCACACCATAACCCTCCCATCCCCCACACCCATCCCCCTCACACTCACATACATAAGAACATAAGAACATAGGGAAACTGCAAGAGGCCGGGTGGCCTACACAGGGCAGCTCCATAATCCCCCCCACTACTCACGGTGGGTGAGGTGTAGTTACAGGGGTTACAGGTAGAGGCTTGATCCTCGTTATACCGGCGGTACTAGGCACGCATCCAGTACCCGTCACCCTACTGCACCCATACCTCACTGCCACCTGTCGTCCTCGTCCATGTAGCTATCCAGTCTACTCTTATAACAAGCTATCGTCCCTGCACTAACTGTGTGATTGCTGAGTCTATTCCATTCCCCCACCACCCAATTACTAAACCAATGCTTGCCTATATCTCTCCTAAATCTATACTTTTCTAATTTAAATCCATTACTGCGAGTTCTATCCTGCTGGCTAATTCTCAGTACTTTACTTATATCGCCTTTGCTGTAACCCTTGACCCATTTGAATACTTCTATCAGATCTCCCCGCACTCTTCGGCTCTCTAGTGAATGTAAGTTTAGATGTTTCAGCCTATTTTGATATAGGAGATTCCTCAGCCCCTGAATCATCTTGGCAATCCTCCTCTGAACTGATTCTAACAAGTTGATGTCCATTCTGTAGAGACAGCTCCTTTGACCCTAAGCTCCCGTGTATCTAACCCCACCTAATATCGCTGTCCCTGAATTTATCTAGTCTATTTTTTAATGTGACAATTGTATTGGCACTCACCACGTGACTGCTAAGCCTATTCCACTCATCCACCACCCTGTTTGTAAACCAATTTTTACCTGTGTCCCTGTTGAATCTGAATTTATCCTGTTTAAGCCCATTACTTCGTGTCCTACCTGGTTCTCTTACCAACAAAACCTTATGAATGTCTCCCTTATTAATAAGGTTTCGATGGTAAGAGAACCGAGTAGGACACGAAGTAGTGGTTTTAAACTGGATAAATTTAGATTCAACAGGGACATGGGCAAAAATTGGTTTTCTAATAGAGTGGTGGATGAGTGGAACTGGCTGGGCAGTCATGAGGTGAGTGTCAGTACGATAGTCACATTCAAAAATAGCTTAGATAAATTCATGGACAGTGATATTAGGTGGGGTAAGATTCACAGGAGCTTAGGTTCACAGGAACTACCTTGTACAGGCCTACCACCCTCTTGCAGACTCCTTCCGTTCTTTTTATGTTTTTATGTTATCTGCCACCTCCCCACCCAGTCATACACTCTGTATAGTTCATCCTGGATCTGAGCCGCTACATTCAGCACCTTCACCCGAAACTCGAGACTGGCTCACGATGACTCAACAGAACCGAGTGATCTGTTGTGATCTTGCTGGGGAGGTGGCTATGATAACAACAACAACAACAACAGAATATCTAGATTGATAAGAAAGACAAGAAATGATAAGAAATGCTAAGAAACATGGTGCTAAGGCGGCCGTCACGGGTCACAGGCATGTCTGTGGCTCGCTTACTGAGCCTCAGCGGCCTCGCGCCTCCGCCACTCGGCGATCTCGTCGCGTATGTGTCGGTGGCACCGCAAGACGGCGTCCCTGTTGCCCTTGATATGCAGGGCTCGCCTGACCCGCACGATGCTGACGCCGTGGCTCCGCCGCAGGTCCTCCAGCTGGCGGTCACTGGGTCCTGCGAGGCGGGAGATGAATCTCTGAGCCACGGTGAGGCTGCGGTAGGCGAGGGAAGCTGTGGCGGGGGCGGCAGGGACAGTCACTGGTGAATGGACTTCGCCCCGAGAGGCTTCTCTGTGCAGTGGTGCCTCCTCTTCTGCGGCACCGACATCAGAGGCTCCCTCCTCTCTTGTGGCACCGACATCAGAGGCTTTTTCCTCCTCTGCGGCAGTAACATCAGAGGCTTCTTCCTCTTCAGCGGCACCGACATCAGAGGTTTCTTCCTCCTCTACGGCAGTAATATCAGAGGCTTCTTCCTCTTCAGCGGCAGGAACATCAGAGGTTTCTTCCTCCTCTGCGGCGGTAACATCAGAGGCTTCTTCCTCTTCAGCAGCACCGACATCAGCGGTTTCTTCCTCCTTTGCGGCGGTAACATCAGAGGCTTCTTCCTCTTCAGCGGCACCGACATCAGAAGTTTCTTCCTCCTCTGCGGCGGTAGCATCAGAGGCTTCTTCCTCTTCAGCGGCAGGAACATCAGAGGTTTCTTCTTCCTCTGCGGCGGTAACATCAGAGTCTTTCTCCTCTCCTTCGGCACCGACATCAGAGGCATCTTCATCCTCTGCGGCACCGACATCAGAGGCTTCTTCATCCTCTGCGGCAGGAACATCAGAGGCATCTTCATCCTCTGCGGCACCGACATCAGAAGCTTTTTCATCCTCTGCGGCAGGAACATCAGAGGCATCTTCATCCTCTGCGGCAGCGACATCAGAGGCATCTTCATCTCTTCGTCACCGACATCAGAGGCATCTTCATCCTCTGCGGCACCGACATCAGAGGCATCTTCATCCTTTGCGGCACCGACATCAGAGGCTTCTTCATCTTCTGCGGCAGGAACATCAAAGGCTTCTTTCTCTTCTGCGTCACCAGCATCAGAGGCTTCTTCTTCTTCCTCCTTCGCGGCAGGAACATTTGAGGCTTCCTCCTCTTCTGTTGCATCGACATCAGAGGCTTCCACAACCTCCTGCGCCGCCTCGCCAAAGTCTTTATCTTTCACCGTAAGCACCCTTTCCGGGAGATCCTTCCGTTCATTGTAGGTGTCATCGTCATTGTAAGTGTCATCGTCATTGTAAGTGTCATCGTCATGATCTTCCACCGCAAACACCTTTTCTAGGTAAACTTTCCATTCGTTGTAGGTGTCTTCATCATTGGCGGTGTTTCCTTCAGTATACATGACCTTCTTTCTCTTGTCGGGTTTCTGTTCCAGTGGCCATGTTGTGGGAAGGGCCTGGAACTGCTGACTGGCTTGCTGGAGGCCGACTTTGTCTTCATAGATGTACAGGAAGAAGCTGCCAGGTCGCCCTCCATCCAGCAGCGCCTCCAGGAACTCTTCCAGGCTAACGCGGGCCTTGCGAGTTGCACCGCGGCGGTACGCCACACAGATCTTGATCTGCGTGGCTTCGGCGTCTGGTTTCCCGCTGCACCTGAAGAGGTACTCCAGATCCAGCGGGGCAGTGACGGAGGTGGGGCCGGACGCCTCCGGGAAGGCGAAGGCGGCCACCTTCCGCGAGCTGAGGGCTCGCCAGCACCCCCGACGCCAGCAAAGGGTGATGGTCACCTTGTGGGGCCGAGCCCCGCCGCTGGCGCCGCCGTCGGCGGCCAGCGCGACGCAGGTGCCGAGCACGGTGCGTCGGATGTTGTGCTTGCTGCAGGTTTTAGGGAACATTCTGCTCACTAATTTTGTCTTCATTTGTATTGTAAATGTTTGACATAAGTCATGGTGAACGAGGCGGCGGCAGTTACAACAAAATAAGCTGGTGGCGGCCGCCGCCCCTTGCCCGGCAGAGCCTGCCCCCACTGCTGCCAAGGCTCAGTTTCCTGCATTGTGTGTCTGTGTGTGTGTGTGTGTGTGAGAGAGAGAGAGAGGGGGGGGGGGGGCGTGGATCTACATACATATAAGCCATAAATTCTGAGTGCTCCCCATACACACTCGGGGTACAAAAAAACAATGGTAAACACAATGAAATATAGAAACGACGCAGAGGCTTTTCTTTACGTCCGGAGCAAGAGGAGGAGGAGGAGGAGGAGGAGGAGGAGGAGGAGGAGGAAGAGGAGGAGGAGGAGGGAGTTATGTTAAAGTTGATGAAGACTATGTAGATTATGAAAAAAAAAAAAAGAGAGAAACGAGGTAGACGATGAAAGGAAGAAGTTTATAATAAAAAAGAAGGAAGAATATGAAGAAGAGAAAGAAGGCGAAGAAGTAAAATATTAACAAGAAGATGAAAAAGAAGAAGAAGAAGAAGAAGAAGAAGAAGAAGAAGAAAAAGAAGATGGGAGAGAAAAGTGGGAGAAAGACTATAAATTAAGAAAAAAAGTATAAAAAGAGAAAGGGATTGAACAGAACAAGAAGGAGAAGACAAAAAAGGGGGATACATAGGAAGTGAAGAAGACGTAAAGATGGGGAAAAAAATAAAAATAAAAATAAAGAGAGGGAGGAAACCGATAAACAATAAGAAATAGAACAAAACGTAGACATGAAGGAAACGAAGAAAAAGAAAAGAAAATAGAGAAAATACCAACAGAAGTAACAGTAGCATAGGGAATAAGCAGAAAGCGAGGATGATGAAGAAGGAAGAGCAGGAGAGAGAAAGCAAAGAGAGAGAGGAGCGTCGAGAGCGGACTCTGAAACTCTACGGAGACTGGCTGCCACGGTTCATTTACTCTGCTCTCCTGCCTCGAGTGACGTGTTGGTGACGTCAGGGCGAGATGAGAGTGTCCTTGGAGATACACCTGCCGAGAGAGAGAGAGAGAGAGAGAGGGGGTGGAGGGGAACGTTAGCAGCAGGATGGTGAGAGTATTGGGGTCGCGTGAGAAGAGAAACGTCGATAATTGGAGAAACAGGAGAAGGTGAAGGAAACTGGACAATACTACCTTCCCTACCTACTCTTCTTTCGTCCCTCTCTCTTCCCTCCCTCCCTCCTTCCCTCCTGCTCATTACACGATATATTTTTATCAAACTGCCCTCTGTCTATCTATATCTACTTCTGTATATCTAGCAACCATCTGTGTACCTATTTGTATATCTATCTATCTATCTATATCAACCACCTATCTGCCTATTTGTGTATCTATCTATCTATCTATCTCATATTTTCCTTGTACTTATTTCTTAGTTTCTCCATTTTTTTACAGCAAAGGAAACTGCTCACGGGCAAAAATAAATGGAAAAAAGTCCGCTAAACACTGCCCCTTATTACGTCATTGCCCTTTTCTTTAGTTAATGAGATACTTCACCCAATATCATATTCTTCTTTCTTCCTTTTCATCCTCCCTTTGCACATGTCCTTTCAAAGCAGGTAAAGGGCGGCGGGGGGGGGGGGGGGGGGGTTGGAAAAAAGGCAGGCGTTGGCGGTAATTAAAATAATGGGTGGCTACGTGACAACCGTATTGCTACCTTAGTAATGATGTGGATGGGGTGGGACTTTGAAGGGGGAAGGCGGAATAATGATGTTGGGTGGGTAAGGGGGGTTTTCTACGTAGTGTGTCTCCTCCTCTTCAAAAACACGGTGATGTCTTATTCTTTTCCTCCTTATTTTATCTCACTCTCCCCACTTCGTCTCCTTATCTGGCTGCCTCTTCTTCCTCGTTTTATTTTTAGTCTTTCCTTCTGCTTCCATTTGCTAATTTTCCTTCTTTTATTCATTTTTTCTTTTTTTTCTTTTCTTGTTATTTTTCTTCCTCCTCTTCCTCCTCCTCTTCCATCTACTCTTGCTTTACAATGACTTCCTTTAATCTCTCTCTCTCTCTCTCTCTCTCTCTCTCTCTCTCTCTCTCTCTCTCTCTCTCTCTCTCTCTCTCTCTCTCTCTCTCTCTCTCTCTCTCTCTCTCTCTCTCTCTCTCTCTCTCTCTCTCTCTCGGTAACGTACTCGTTTTTCCTTGAATCTCTTTTGATATGAAACGGCATAAACGTGAAAACTAGAAACGCACACACACACACACACACACACACACACACACACACACACACACACACACACACACACACACACACACGCACATTTTTCTTCTTGCATCCTCCACATTAAGGAAATCCAAGTTTGTCGCATTTTTTTCGTCATCCAGTTGTATTTTCCTTTCAGTTTTTTTTTTTTCTGTTTTCTCTCGTGTCTCTTATGACGAAGATGGTGATGGGCGGCCGAGTGCTCTTCCGTCATTATTCACTTTCCCAACGTAGTGAATATTGTGTGTGTTATTTTTTCATGTGGCTCCTTTTTTTCTTTTTATTCGGTTTATTCAGTTAGATTAATGGTTTTGGTTCCACTGATTTAAATTTCCAATGCTGTCCATCTATCTTTCCATCTATCTTTTTCTCCCATTATTTATCTCTCATACATACATACATACATACATACATACATACATCGTACATACATACATACGCAAGCAGAGAGGCAGGCAGGCAGGCGAGCAGGTAGAGAAAGAAGAGAAGGAGGAGGAGGAGGAGGAGGGAGAGGAAGAGGGGGAGGACGAGGCGGTACGGGAGTGGAGGGTCTTCTTCTTCCCCTTCGTGGCATGCCAGCTTCGAGTCACGCTATCTTCCGTTCATACCCTCCACCACCACCACCACCACATTCACCTCCACCACCACCACCAGAGAGAGAGGAATGGAAAGAAAATAATAGGAAAATAAATAAAAAATAGAAAAATATATGAAGAAAAAAGAACGGGGTAATAATATAAAGAAGTAAAAAAAGGAAAAGATATGAAGTAGAAAAAAGAACAAGGTAATAAAATAAAGAAATAATAAGTAGAGAGAAAAAAAAGAAAGAACAGACCTGCAGCTGCTCCTGTGGTGGGATGGTATTGGGGTGGTGGTGATGGATGGTGTGGTGGGGAAGGGTGAGGCTAGCTAGGGAAAGGGGACAGGGCGAGGGAGGGGTGTGGGATGGCTAGGGAGGAAGAATAGGAGTGTTTGGGGAAAAGTTTACAGATTACAAGCCACTCGTTCCCACAAGTTCCCGAAAAGAAGTTAGCTTGGTGGGTATATATATTTGTGTGTGTGTGTGTGTGTGTGTGTGTGTGTGTGTGTGTGTGTGTGTGTGTGTGTGTGTGTGTGTGTGTGTGTGTGTGTGTGTGTGTGTGTGTATTTTAACTTATGAATGTGTCTATATTTCTTTGTACTCGTGAATACTTTATTGTGTGTTTACATGTTTGTGTGTGTGTGTGTGTGTGTGTGTGTGTGTGTGTGTGTGTGTGTGTGTGTGTGTGTGTGTGTGTGTGTGTGTGTGTGTGTGTGTGTGTGTGTGTGTGTGTGTGTGTGTGTGTGTGTGTGTGTGTGTGTGTGTGTGTGTGTGTGTGTGTGTGTGTGTGTGTGTGTTATCTGCTATTTCCTTCCTCTCCTTTTCCTTTTTAATTTTCTGGTTTTCATTCCTTATCAGTTCATCTATTTTTTTCCTCTCTCCGTGTTTTTTTTTCTTCCTTCATTGCTATTTTCTCGCTCTCCACCTTTCCTACCTTCATCTCTTCTTTTTTAGCTTCCTCCTTCCTTCCTCCCTTCCTTTCTTCCATTTTTTTTCTCAACGGGTCTGTGTATAACCTTTAAAAAAATATGTGTATACCCGTGCGTGCGTTGCCTTCGTTTCAATTTCTATATTTCTTTCTTTTCGCGCTCTCACAATTACTTCTGTTCGTGTTCTGTGATTCTTTTATGGCGCTCTTTGTAATGCACTTTTTTGTTCTTTTTCGCTCCATGATTATAGTTGTTAGTCTTACTGCCGCTGTCTTACTGCCGACCACCTTCTTTCTTTACTCCTTTCTTTCTTCCTTACTCGCCTTTTTTCGTTCCTTCATTCCTTCTCATTCCTTTCCTTTCTCTCACCTTTCCTTCTCCCCTCACCTTCGCTGCTCTCTTACCCACCTTCTTTCTCTCCTTCCATCCTTCCTTACTCTACTTTCTTTCTTTCATTCCTTTCCATCCCTTTCCCTGCCCTCACCTTGCATTCTCCCAATCCCCTCCTCTCCTTTCCCTCCACTCTCCTCCATTCGTTCCTTCATTCCTTCCTATCCCTTTTCCTTCTCTCACCTTCTCTTCTCCTCTCCCTTCCCCCCCCCCCCCTTTCTTCCCTTACCTCCACTCTCCATCCTTCGTTCCTTTCCATCCTTTTCCCTTCCCTCACCTTCCCTTATCTCCCCTCCCCTCCCTTCCCGCCCTCGTTCAGGTAGTAACGCAGATGGCCAGGCGTGTCCAGGCCCTGGGTATCGACCGAGTACGTCTTACAGAGCACAACCTCCCCACCACCACCATCACCACCACCTCCACCACTCATTGCCAACCACTCTTCCTTCCCTTAGCCTTCACCTTTCTCCTCTGCACATCCTTCACCCGACAGCACGCATTTGGTGTATCTGTTATTCCTCTTATACGTTCTGCAGATATTTCGGATTCGTCTTATAGGTTTCCTTTTCTCTCTATGACCAGCCTGGGAGCAGCTTCACAATACCACGTCTAGTACCATTACAGGGTTACGCAAGCACCACCTTAGCTTTTCAACTTTTGTGGCTCTGTGGTTTAGTAGTTCTCACGCCTAGCTTCGAATCCACTGGCCCAAATTCGATTCCGGCCCGGGTAGTAGGCGCACAGTCCATCCAGTTGTTCATCCTCCCTTTCCATTTTCCCGATAAATGGGTAACTGGGGAAATCTGGGGAAGGTAAAATGTGATAACCCGGATGTTACTCCTGCCCTGCGTCCCGGGGTAATTCGTTTTGTATCCTCCGCAGGCTCAGGGGCCAAAGGGACGGAGGTAAGCCACGATGCAACGTGTAGCTTATCGTATCCTCACAATTTTACCTTCACTTATTACCTTCACCCATACATTCACCCACACAACACTACTGTCAACTTTGTCTCCAGCACATGTATTACCGCATTTACCACCACTACCACAAAATCCCATCATCACAACAATACAGCATATACCTCCACCTCACAACGCCACCCCCAAAAGTTATCTTCACCCACTCTGGAATCATCACTTCTACTGTCATCACCACCACCACGATCACCACAACAACCACCTCCATCACCAACCATATCACCACTTCCACAACGACCACCAGTGCCGTTCACCTCTCACCACCACCTCAAAATTTCCTGTCACCACACTACTACAACTGCTAACATCGACATCACCACCTCTACCACAATCTCATTTTCTACCCCCCCCCTTCCTTTATCACCACCACCACCGCCGCTTACCCTCTCGTTATCAGGCTTTCCACCTGCATACATCTCCCTCCTGTTTACCTGCCCACGCTAACGACAGGTGTAACTTCTTGATCGCTGCACTGTGTGGGTGTGGGTGTGTTTGGTTGTGTCATGGCTGGTCTGTTTGGTTGTTTTCTTCGCTACGTGGTGACCGATAAAACAGATTGAGTGCATTGGAGGAAAAATAATAAAACGGATCTGTGAATGACATGTTAAGGAATGTGAGTGGAGTGAACCTGACAGACCAAAAAACACACCAAGAAAATAGATAGAGCAGTGAGAGCTATTTCCCCACAAACGACAATGGAGAATGTGCTTGTTGGTGCTGTGAGAGACATTATGAAGCTTTGTAATATATGGTTCGTAGAAGAGAACGTCATAAACAGATATAGATGGGACAGACCGTATTCCTCACGCTCGTAAATTTGATGTGAGCGTGACAGTTAGGGCAAAAGAGGGTTGACTGGAGGTGGCCGGGGAAAAAAAGTCATTGCTGTCAGAAAGATTAGTAAAGATTATACGCAAAGAGTCGTCCAAATTAAAACAGTGTAATTTTGAACATGCAGTATTAGGCAGTTAAAATTATGACCTCACAAGCTGAAATAGTATAACTTGCAATTGTGTTCTACGTTGCTATTGCTTATTCATCAATACATTAACGGTAGTGTAGGTTATAACGTGTCATTTTGAATAGACGCAATAAGTAAGTTAAAATTATGACCTCACAAACTGGAACGGTAACCTGCCTTCGTGCTCCACCGTATTGTAACTTATTCACTGACACGCTCCAACTCCTTAAACCTCTTCCTTGAATACATTTACGGTACGTCTTCAATAGTTACTGAAATTCTAGGAAAGTGTATACATTTCTTCCTTTCTTTTCCTAAACAGGCCATTCTCTTCGCTTTCAACTTATTCACAAACACATCCCAAACCCTTAAACCTCCTCCTTGAATACATTTATGGTACGACATCAGCAGTTACCGAAATGCTAAAAGGTCTGCATCTCTTCCTTTCTTTTCCTAAACAGGCCATTCTCTTCGCTTTTAACTTATTCACTAACACATCCCAAATCCTTAAACCTCCTCCTTGAATACATTTATGGTACGACATCAGCAGTTACCGAAATGCTAAAAGGTCTGCATTCCTTCCTTTCTTTACCTAAATAGGCCATCCTCTTCGCTTGTAGCCAAAGAACCACCTGACTGACACTCTCGAACTCCTAAACTTCCTTGAATTAATATATAGCACGACTTGAGTGAATACCAAATATGCTAAAAAGGTATGCATTTTTTACTTTCTTAATCTAAATAGACTGTTCTCTTCGCTTGGAGCTAAAGAACCCCCTATGGAAGTGTAACTAAAGTAATCGAAAAGCCTCGTCACAGGTGTTTACTGGGACCAGACAAATGGCTCGTGCGTGGCGGCGGGGCAGCGGCAGAGGTGGGCCAGGCTGGGAATTGCTATGGCTGCTTTTTTTCGTTTTGTTTTTCAGCCGAGTGAGTTCAGATTAATCCAATTATTGGCTGACACTTGCAGGAACGCAGCTAACGGGCAAGAAAAATTTCATCGTCACGAAATGAAAGCAGTCAGAGGGAAGGCTGGAACCCGCGTATAAAAAGCTTTGACATGCAGACAGACAAACAAAGACAGCCACGGAAAGATAGACACATACCTACATACATACATACATACATACAAGATAGATAGATAGGAAGAAAGATAGATAGATAGAGGTAGAGAGAGAGCGCGTGTGAGTGAGAAAGAGAGCGCGAGGCAGACAAAGGTAGCCGTGAAAGAAGTGACGAAGAAGAAGAACGACGAGAAAAAAACATAAGTGGAGAAGACGAAGAGGAAAACAGAATGTGTGTGTTTATAAAGAATTGATTGACAAACACACACACATACATACATACAAACAAACGTACAGAAGCACAGCCATCATTTGCCCTCTGTTCCTTGTAATAGCACACTCACCACGTTCGCAACTGAAAGGGAAAAAGCTATGCATATATAACACACGACAGAAAAGATTTGGTAACACGTGTGGAAGGCCGAGAGGAGAGACGAGGGAGAGATGATGGAACAAGCTGGGAGGGAAAAAATATGGGAATTGAAGGGGCGAGGGGATGGATAGAGAGGGGAAGAGAGAGAGAGAGAGAGAGAGAGAGAGAGAGAGAGAGAGAGAGAGAGAGAGAGAGAGAGAGAGAGAGAGAGAGAGAGAGAGAGAGAGAGAGAGAGAGAGAGAGAGAGAGAGAGTTTGCTCGTCACCCATTTGAAAGATAGATATATATATAGATAGATAGAGATAGACCACCGTGAAGAAGTCTACCGGCGCAAGTTGCCAAGCCGTAAAAAAAAAAAAAAAAAAAACAAAAATCGTAGTAGTAGTAGTAGTAAGGGAAAGTTATAGCAATGGAGAAAGAGACCAGACTGCCCCTCCTTTTAATATATTCCTCAAGTACTACATCCCTTACTCCTCCTTCCTCCTCCTCTCTCTCTCTCTCTCTCTCTCTCTCTCTCTCTCTCTCTGCAGTGTGACAGGCAGGGAGTGCAGAGCGTGAGTGGACCGTATAAAGAAGAATCACAGAAACGTTGGAAAATTGTCAAGGGAAAGAGAAAGGAGGAAGAAGAGGAGGGAGAGAGGGAGGGAAAGAGAGGGTAAGAGAGGAGGGAGAACAGGAATGGCAAGGGAAAGGGCAGACAAAAGGAAGAGTGGAAAAGAAAGAGAAAGAAAAAATACAAGGCGAATGAAGAAACAGATGGGCGGAGGAGAAGACGAATTGGAAAAGGAAAGGAAAGAAAAAATACGAAGAAAAAAAAAAGGTGATTCAATAGGAAAGAAAAACAGGGAAAAAGATAGGAATGCGACAAGGAAGAGAAAGAATAAGAAAATTAATCAAGAGGCGTGAAGGCAAGACGAGGAAATTAAAATAAAGGATGAAGGGATGAAAGGACAAAAGAAAGAGATAGGAGGAGGAGGAGGAGGAGGAGGAGGAGGAGGAAGGGAGGAAGGGGGAGGAGGGAAAAAATAAATGGAGGGAGTGAATGTCAAGGAGAGAGAGAGAGAGAGAGAGAGAGAGAGAGAGAGAGAGAGAGAGAGAATGGGAGGTGGGGAAAGAGGGAGGGAAAGAAAAAAGAAACCAGCGGTACAAGGAACGCGAATGTAAGATTGAATGTGAGAGAGAAAATCGGACTGCAAAAGAAGGAGGAGGAGGAGGAGGAGGAGGAGGAGGAGGAAAAGATAGGAAACAGAACGGAAGAGAAAAGATCAACACGACAAGAAAGACATCAAACAAGGAGAGAAGAGATTTTTTTTTGTAACGTTGAAAATATACCAAAAAATATGTTATGTACAAGAAACATAAACTTCAACATTAAAGTGTGCCACAGAAAACAGCACTGCAGGAAACAGTAGTAGTAGTAATAGTAGTAGTAGTAGTAGTAGTAGTAGTAGTAGTTTTTTTTACTTTAGTTTTTACAGTAGAGGAAACAGTTTAACAGTCCTGATACCCTCCTCTTGAAAGAGTTCAAGTCATAGGCAGGAGGAAATACAGATGAAGGAAGATTGTTCCAGAGTTTACCAGCGTGAGGGATGAAAGAGTGAAAATGTTGGTTAACTCGTGCGTAAGGGATTTAGACAGTAATTGGATGAGTTGAGTAGAAAGCCGTGTGCGGCGAGGCTGAGGGAGGGGGGAGGCATGCATTTAGCAAGTTCAGAAGAGCAGTCAGCGTGAAAATATCGATAGAAGATAGAAAGAGAGGCAACATGGCGGCGGAATTTAAAGGTAAAGGTAAAATTGGGGGCATACGCTGTAGCAGCGCGTAGCCTCGGTGCTCATCTCCGTGACATTGGCCCTTGAGCCTGTGGTGGGAGGGAGTTTACATTTCCCAGGTTTCCTCAAGTACCCATTTATCGACCAGCCCGAGAGGGAGGATGAACAGCTGGGTGAGCTGCACGCCGACTGCCCGGGCCGGGATTCGAACCCGGGCCCGCGGAGTAGAAGCCAGGCACGCTGACCACTAGACCACGGAGGTAGCAGTAGTCACCCACACCATGACATCTAAAAAAGGAGGCTTCGTTTGTATTCGACACGATGAAGTGAGGGATCTGACAGCCAGCATGCTCGGGGAGGTATGCCAAGACGTCACTACCGAGCCGGCACTGCTTCCCCTGGACGGCGAACACCTTCGGTACAGGACAGCCAATACCTCACAGGAGGCACGGGTTGATGTAAGTGCCAGCGGATTCTGGGTGCGCGGACAGCGGGCGTTCATGGACATCCGCATATTCGACCCGATAGCTGCCTGTCACCGTGAGCTGCCCCTGCAAGCCGCCCACCACAGGAACGAGCAGGAGAAGACAAGGGCATACGGTGAAAGAATCCAACATGTGGATCAGGGCAGCTTCACCCCCCTCGTCTTCACCACATCCGGCGGGATGGGTCCCAGGGCCCAATGCTTCTACGCACGACTCGCGGAAATAATCTCAGAAAAGAAGCATCAGCCAAGTAGCCACGTTGTCCCCTGAATGAGGTGTCGCCTCTCGTTCTCCCTGCTCAGGTCGGCCATCTTATGTCTCAGGGGCACCAGACACTCCTGCCCAAAGCCCACCAACATATCCAATATGGACTATGAAGCCACAGTGGTGGAGAGTGACATTAGGGTGGGTCGGGAGTGACTTGAGTAGGGAAGGAAAGGGGGATCTGGACGTAATAGATGATAGGTGGTTTAGTGCTAGGTAGTATTAGTGATATGGTTGGATGCCACAGTTATTAGCGAACAGAGTTGGGGCTAATGACCTCCAAGCTATGGAGCCCTCCATGATTATGTGTCGGGAAAATAAACATGGGTGGAGGTATCATTTATGTAGTAGTTAAAAAAAATAAAAAAGTAGCAGTAGTAGTAGTAGTAGTAGTAGTAGTAGTAGTAGTGGTAACAGTAGTAGTGATAATAGTAGTAGTAGTAGTAGTAGTAGTAGTAGTAGCAGCAGCAGTAGTAGTAGTAGTAGCAGTAGCAGTAGTAGTAGTAGTAGTAGTAGTAGTAGTAGTAGTAGTAGTAGTAGTGGTAATAATAGTAGTGGTAATAGTAGTAGTTGTAATACTAGTAGTAGTAGTAGTAGTAGTAGTAGTAGTAGTAGTAGTAGTAGTAATAGCAGTAGCAGTAGTAGTAGTAGTAGTAGTAGTAGTAGCAGCAGTATATGAAAACAAACTTTACAGCATTTCTATTCATACATAATTCGATCCTTCAGAAACCAAAGTAAATTATCTGATATTTCTTTATTTGACAAAGCATAAAACTTACCAAGAATAACCAACTAAAGTAAATCTAAACCCTTATTATTCTACTGTGATTCTCCTTATAGCACAGCACCAGAGTTATGTAGATTCTGGGAGCTCTGTAACCAAGACCGATTGATCCGTTCACCTAATCCAGGCTTACTGAAATGAAGGGACTGGACTGACCTAAGCTTTGCCCACTGTATGAGGAGGCAATCACGCTGTTCTGAGATGTCTAAATAGAGGTGAGGATTAAACAAGCTATTTTCATGAGCAGTTCCTTTCATTCCTTCTTTCTTTCTTCTTTATCTCGGTCATGCAGTGTAGTCCTC
>NW_026110336.1:105000-133731 GCF_024679095.1 Eriocheir sinensis | reverse complement strand
AGTCCCTCGACTGGGGGACCACAAATTCCCCAGGAAGACTCCCCTTCTGGTTGCCGACCTGAGAGGTGTCTTGATAACTCCTCGAACCTCTTCTTCTCAATTTCTGCAACATTTTGGTCTCTCGCTCTAATTCTTCATTCTGTGGAACATCATCTCTCCTCCTCTAAACCTTACCTTCTCTCTCCTTACCCAGGAAACACAGGTTTCTGAGGCTACTGACAGCAATCTCTACTCTGTTCCTCCTATTATCTCTATCCTAAATTTCAATCCAAAGCTGATGCTGCAGCCTACGTGCGCAACGACATCACTTGCCTCGTGCTCTCACGACCTTGACCAGCTCTTCTGAATTTTCCACCATCTGGTTAAGACTTCACTGTCATTCTATTACGTAAATACATCTGTGCTGTTTATCTCTCACCTAACTCTTACCAACTATGTAAAATTCTTTGACTATTTGAATTCTAAGTGGACCACATCTTGACCCACTCTCCCTTTTTGCTGGAAATCTCCATCCTAGGAGATTTCAATGTTCACCACTCAGCTTTGGCTTTCATCCTCTTTCACTGACCATACTGGTGAACAAGCCTACAACTTTGCTATCCTCAACGACCTAGAGCAGTTGGGTCCAGCACCCTTGCCACGTATTCCCCGACCGTCTTGGAGATCGGCCCAACATTCTAGACCTCTTCCTTACCTCAAACCCTTCTTTCTTATTCTGTCAAACTGTTCTCTCTGTTGGGGCTCCTCCGATCACAATTCATTTCTGCATCCTGTCCTATCGCTCCTGTACACCCTCTGGACCCCACCGAAGAGGCGATGCTTCTGGCATTTTGCTTCAGCTCGGTGGGATGACCTGAGGGATGTATTCTTTCCGATTTCCCGTGGAATGATTATTGCTTCCAGGATAGACCCTCTGTGTGCTTCAGCGCATCACAGAGGTGATTGTCTCTGAATGGAGGCATACATTCCCACTCGTTCTTCTTCTAGCCTCCTCACGCAAAAAAGCCTTGGTTTAATCACGCTTGTTCTCGTGCTGTCAATGATAGAGAGGTAGCTCACAAAAGGTACCAGAGCCTTCAAACTAATGCTAATTATGAACTTTACATTTCTGCCCGAAATCGTGCCAAATCTATTCTCCGACTAACCAGCAGAACGCTTAGCCTCAGACCTTACTATTATTTCCGATTGGGGCAAGAAGAACCTGGTGTCCTTCAACGCCTCAAAAACACAGTTTCTCCACCTATCCACTCGACACAATCTTCCAAACAACTATCCCCTATTGTTTAACAACACCCAGCTATCACCTTCCTCAACACTAAACATTCTCGGTCTATTCTTAACTCAAAATCTCAACTGGAAACTTCATATCTCATCTCTTACTAAATCAGCTTCCTCGAGGCTGGGCGTTTTGTACCGTCTCCGCCAGTTCTTCTCCCCTGCACAGTTGCTGTCTATATACAGGGGCCTTGTCCGCCCTCGTATGGAGTATGCATCTCATGTGTGGGGGGGCTCCACTCACACAGCTCTTCTGGACAGAGTGGAGGCTAAGGCTCTTCGTCTCATCAGCTCTCCTCCTCATACTGATAGTCTTCTACCTCTTAAATTCCGACGCAATGTTGCCTCTCTTTCTATCTTCTATTGATATTTCCACGCTGACTGCTCTTCTGAACTTGCTAACTGCATGCCTCCCTCCTGGGCGGCCCCCGCTGCACTCGACTTTCTACTCATGCTCATCCCTATACTGTCCAAACCCCTTATGCAAGAGTTAACCAGCATCTTCACTCTTTCATCCCTCACGCTGGTAAACTCTGGAACAATCTTCCTTCATCTGTATTTCCTCCTGCCTACGACTTAAACTCTTTCAAGAGGAGGGTATCAGACACCTCTCCTCCCGAAACTGACCTATCTTTTCGGCCACCTCTTTGGATTCTTTTTAGGAGCAGTGAGAAGCGGGCTTTTTTTTTATTAATGTTTGCTTTTGTGTGCCCTTCAACTGTCTCCTTTGCTGTAAAAAAATATATCTATTTATATATATATATATAGATAGATATATATATATATATATATATTTATATATATATATATATATATATATATATATATATATATATATATATTTATATATATATATATATATATATATATATATATATATATATATATATATATATATATATATATATATATATATATATATATATATTTATGTATATATTTATATCTATATATATATATATATATATATATATAGATATATATATAGGCTTCTTCCTGTGGATCCTGATGGTTCTGCTGGGGCTTCTTTTTTTCCGGTCCTCCTGGCCAGCCTCCTGCTCGGCAGGCGCGAGTGTTTATAGTGGCGCCATCTTGCATTGGCTCATGCTGCCCTCCCAGAGCTCATCTTTGATCCTAGAATCTAGAGTCCGGGTTGATAGGTGGTCTTCTGGACAGCATGTGGGTAGTTTAAGTCACTCTGGCGGCTGAAAAAAAACAACAGGTGGTCCTCCTGAACACGACGACTCAGCCACCGCCTCCGCCTGTGTGTGTGTGTGTGTGTGTGTGTGTGTGTGTGTGTGTGTGTGTGTGTGTGTGTGTGTGTGTGTGTGTGTGTGAGTACTTACTTTTTACATAAAAAAACAGTATATAGGTATTATGAAAATATTCATTATCTAATAACTAACAGCAGATATTAGCAAATTTTAGGCGGGAAATTCTCCTATTATACATATTGGCCGCATATATGGTACCAGTCCTACTGGTACTGGAGTTGTCAGGACCGGTATTACCGTAACTCAAATTAACGGTACCTACATATTGGTTGACAGTTTTCGCCCGCTCACTGAATTGTTCTGAAATCTGTGGCTTCACTTCTGTCCGCGACTGTACATATTTTGCGGAAACGGATATCAGTATTGTAAGCACTTCCTGCAGGACACTATGACGATTAAGTGATAAGGTTGCTGAGAAAATAAAGAAATTTATTATTTTAAACATCCAAATTATAAGTTTTTCGAGAAACGAGCAAAAAAATTTATTTGACCCCATATATCAATCTTTTATGCCTCAAGGCATCGAATTGGGCATACTTAATTTTTGTCTTATGGACAACTGTCTCTGCCAAAATGGCTGGTTTGGCTTCATCATCATGGAAGCATGAAGGATTTTTTGTGTTTGGCCTCCCGGTACATTTACCGCACCTCCGGGAATATAGGAACACGAGTTTCGTTGTGTGGGGTCGTGTGTTTACCTGATCTGGGCCGCTTCCCCACACTCCACTCATGTTCCTAAACAGAAATTAGTACTTGTAAGTACTCTCCAGGGGCATACCCTCTCCCCACAGCTGACAGGAGCACTGTGAATACTTCGCGCGCCTCTCCAGGCCCGCCGAAATGCCTCTCCAACGAGCCCGCCCATCGCCGCCACGGCCTCCCTCACGCCCGTTCCCGAAGAAAACGAGGCGCGCCAGGTTTGCCTCACGTTTGCTAAGAAGTCAGCGTCACTCAGCTAAGTGACCTCAGCCTCCCTTTAAGTTTTTCAGGGATAAAGAAAACGTCACACCGTTTTTTTTCCTTCATTCTCACTCGTTTAATGAGTGGTTCATAAACCTTACGTTGGTTAAAGAGGTCAAGGCCATACGCCTCAGCCTCCCTTAAGATTGTCGGGGAAAGAAATCGACGCACCAAGTTCTTTTTCTTCACTCATACAGGTTAATGTAGTGGTTCATAATCCTTACGTTGTTTGAAGAAGTCAAGGTCACAGTAACAACTAAAAGACCTCGGCCATTAAGCTTGTCGGGTAAGGAAAACGACACACCAAATTAGTTACCTTCTCTTTCTTTCTCACTGGTTTTAATGAAGGTAGTGTTTCATAGCCCTCACGTTTGTTTAGGAAGTCAAGGTCACACTCAGCCAAGCGATCTCAGCCTCCCCTTAAACTTGTCGGGAAAAGAGAGCGACACACCAGGTTATTTTCCTTTACTTTCTCAAGTTTGATAATGAGAAGTTAAGTGGTTCATAATCGTCACGTTTGTTTGAGAAGTCAAGGTCACACTCACACATCCAAGTGACCTCAGACTGATAGGGGGAAGAAAATATCACACAAGTTCGCTTCCCTCACTCACACTGGTTTGAAAGAGGTTCAGTGTCTCGTAACCAAACTAGAAGCACCAGGTTCTTGTTCCTCCTGCGCCTGTCTTTACAGTCCTCAGTCTTTCTCTTTGCTCTGCTCTACACATATGACTGTCCTTTGGAACCATGAAAGAAAAGGAACCAAGGGGAACGAAAAGAAAGGGAAGGGAAGGATTACGTCTTTATACCATGAAGGAAGGGAAAGGAAAAAAGGGGATGAGAAGGGAAGGAACGTAAATTGACGGAAGGAGAATGAAGGGGTCGGGGAAGGAAGCCGAGGTAGTGGGCGGGGGATGGGGGAGGGAGGGCTTAAAAAAAAAGGTTGATGTCTGACTTCGTTCAGTGATCTTGGCGATTCTCTCTGCTCGTCTCAATATGGTTTGCTTTGTGACGTGTTTTCCTTACTCGGGTAACTCATTGGTCATCCATGTATTGGTTTATATTGACGCGTGGTCCTGTTTTGAAAAAAGAAAAAGTGTGGGGTCGTTGTGTTCGAGCAGCCCCGCGCGTCGCTCAGGGGTCCGGAATGGGGGTCAAAGTGACTCGCCAGGTGCCGTTCACTCTCATGGGAGACTTAATTAATATAATTTATTTATTTTCCTTAAGTTTAAGATACGTTCCGACTCCCTGGGGCAGTTATGTGTACAGTGGTGGGTTTTATGACTTCTTGATTGGTAACTGAATAGCTGGCAAAGCCTCACGCCTCGCACTAACGTCTGGTCAGCAGGTAGAGACTCAGCCTAGCCTCGCCCCGCCGCTCGCCACGAAGCCGACGAGTCTGCGCACACCGTCACGGCGACGTT
Source organism: Eriocheir sinensis (assembly GCF_024679095.1). Lineage (NCBI taxonomy): Eukaryota > Metazoa > Arthropoda > Malacostraca > Decapoda > Varunidae > Eriocheir > Eriocheir sinensis. The sequence goes on along the minus strand of NW_026110336.1, from coordinate 128,801 downwards.
GAGCTGTCACGCTGATTTACTCAATACTCTGCCTCTAACAACAATCCCACCATCTTTTCTTATTCCTACGTTTATTAAATGTTAGATAACGTCTCTATATACCGTATTTGTTTATTCATTTGGCGTGAAGGGAAAGGAGGCATTTGTTTCGTCAAGTTAACCAGAAAAAGCGAGCGTTTTCTATCACTAAGCCTCGCGTCTCCCCGCCTCGTTAATGCCCCTCCGCCCTCCAGTGACCAGTCAGTCAGCCAGGTGTGTGCGTGTGTCTGTGTGTCCGTGTTTGTCTGTGGCGAGTAATCGGTGCCGAGTGTCGACGGCGTGAGGTAAGCCAGCCAATCAAGTGTCGTGAAGTAGCCATGAGCATCACCAGCTGCTTGGCGGCGTGCAGCGTGTGGAGCCGCGCGATAGTGTTCGAGGAAGTACCGCCAGACTGAAGGGTCGCCGGGACACTGTGCAGCCCGCGTGTCTGGGTCCGCCTTCGTTGTGGGGAACAGATACATACGATTAAGATGAGGTAAAGGCGAGTGGTATCAATTTCAAACATTATGATTCTATAATGTGTGTTTAGGGTCAGGCGCTCCACTCTGCATCGATAAGGCTTTCGAATCGTCGTTATTTACCGCCTAATGATACATTCGATTACGATTATGCAAAGGCGGACGATGTGGTAGAGGTAGAAACGTTGAAATTATGGTACAATATAATGAATTAAGTTGTCTTCATATATACATTAAGACCTCATAAAATAAGGTGTATAGTAATTAAGGTGTCATACAAAATAAGGTAAGAGTATAGCAATTCAGTTGTCATCATATAAAAAGGAAACGAGCAAAGCGTGTAACAGTAACTCGTAAACTCACCCTACCAAAAACAAGTTCTTCTCAACGACTCGAATCCTCTCGGGACGCCTCGCGAACCTGAGCTGATTCGTTTTGGAGCACCGTCATCTGGCTTTCCAGGAACAGCGATAGGCAGCTTTTTATTCGTTTGTAATATTGTAAAGCAAATATGCCACGAAAAAGTTTGAAGCGAAGTCTGTGCATTTCATAGAAGGCGACAAGCACTTCAGAAGCTGTCGTTGGTTTGGTCTCACCTCGACGCCTCGTAGTAAGGGAGAGTGTGTAACGCGGCCGCGAGTCATCGTTGCATGAACTTGAAACACTGTGGCCATTGCAATAATGAGGAACTCTTAATATATTTGTGTCAACGTACTAATTAGATAACCCTTTCTCAGTCATGCCAGTCTTCCTGCCACACGCCAGAAAGACATCTTCGTGAACCCCGGGACGCCTCACCACAAGACGAGACGCACACACATTACAGTTAACTTACTTTTTAACGTTTTCAGTCACGCCAGTCAGTCTGAACCTCTCCGAAACACGTTCTGGGGAAACTCTGGACGCCTTGATCCGAAGATACGCCACGTCAGTCTTCATTTAATTGCCAAAAGTGCCTCAAATAACCTTTTTTCGAGTTAGTCATGCTGAACACAACCGCAAAGATGAATTATGTCTTGATCCGAAGAGGACGTATGTCCGTCAACGTTTAACAAGCATGTGTCTGTGAAGCTTGAGCGGGGGGTGGGAAGGGGAGGAAGGAGAGAGGTGACGGGGGAGAGGTGGAGGGGGAGAGTGAGTGTGAGAAGGCGTGTATCACATTCCTCAGAGTACGACATCTATATTTATGTAATGTGTTATTGAATGTATTATAGTACTGAATGGTTTTTGGTAAGGTTTGGCCTGGTTATGTACGGGACTCATGATGTCAGTGGTCGGGCAGTGAGGAAGGAGTGCCTGGATGCTGGTATTGTTGTCAGCACCAGTTTGTACAAAGGACATGGACTGAAGGTTGTGGTTGTGTGCCGCCTCCCCGCCCGTCTGTCCACCTGAGAAAAGCGAAATGCCGTGACCAACATTGTATTTTATCCGTCAGTCCGGCTTTCTGTTCTCTCTGTATCTCCCTTTATCTTTATGTCTATCTACGGTATCTATCTATCTATCGATGTATCTATCTATCCATCGATCTGTCTATCTTTCTTTCTTTTCGGTGCTGCCCATAGTACCGGCAGGCTCTTGAGAGGTCCCCTGGACGACCAGCCCATTACTGGCGCAGGCGAATTGTATTTCTAGCGGCTGCCGTGATATATGATGACCCCCTGGTGCTCCTCTTGACTGACCGAAGCAGGGTTGCCAGATTATCGTATTCACCACTGTTATCGCCGTTTGGCGATATGAGGAAATAAAGGTAAATGAGAGAGGGTGAGAGGTGGAGAGAGATGAGAAGGGAGGTGGAAGAGTGGAGAGGAAGGAATAAGGGAGAGGTTTACTATCGCAAAGGCCATTATCGTCGGTCAGAGAGGTCACCAAATCCATTAGGCCGGCCTACACTCGTATGAAGGCGTCCTTGTTCAGAGCCATGAGTGTGTCCCATACAGGAGGGCAGCGAGTACGAAGGCCCCGGCAAAGGGCAGACGGTTAAGGAAATTGGTGCAGGGAAGACGTTGAGGCGGACGAGCGACCGAGAGCCCGAGGTGTTTATAGACCCTGGCAGTGTAAGTTCCGTTGAAGTTGTGTTCTTATGTGTTATAGTGTTCCATATGTTGTGTTTGTATGTACGTCAGGCAGTCGGACACCTGACGGTGTATAATAATGTGTTATACTGATCCATGTAGTGTCTTTTGTACTCGACTGGACACCAATCAGTTATCACTGATGTATCAATGCAGTGATGAGAATAGTTAACGATAGATGATTCTCGGAGTGTGATGGTATGTACTTCATATTGACAGGTTTGATCGATAAAACCAGAGATCGCATCAGACAGACGGGTCTTTCCTTAACCATCAACTGACTGCCCCTGCCGGGCGGTTACAACCACATTGTATTCATCCTTTTTCAAGCCTCAAACTCTCGTACCGACACAAATGACGATAGAAAATTGAAGTTAGCGTTAAAACTCCTATTTATTGATGTTTCTATGTGCTTTTTTGCTAGTCATTGGTCAAAAACTACGACAATACAATGCGATGAGTACGATAATTTGGCAACGCTGGGTCACCGAAGTCGCTGAAGGCAGGGCTGAGTGAAGACCTGGGCAGCATGTGGTGATCTTTAGCGGCCCGGAGATGCTTGAAAATTGTCAACGTGCTCCGGTGGGACTCGAACCTGGGTCCTCGGGCTCTTTACACCCGGGCGCTGACCACTCGGCCACCGCGTCTATCTATTTATTTTTTATCTACCTATCTATCTATCTATTCCTATCTATCTGTAATTTAATTATTAACACATAAGTGAATCAATGAATTCATTTATTTATCAATCGAATAATTAATTAGCTACTAATTTATTTCTCTATTAATTTATTCACTTTTGCGTACACACACACACACACACACACACACACACACACACACACACACACACACACACACACACACACACACACACACACACACACACACACACACACACACACACACACACACACACACACACACACACACACACACACACACACACACACACACACACACACACACACACACACACACACACACACACACACACACACACACACACACACACACACACACACACACACACACACACACACACACACACACACACACACACACACACACACACACACACACACACACACACACACACACACACACACACACACACACACACACACACACACACACACACACACACACACACACACACACACACACACACACACACACACACACACACACACACACACACACTTCCCTTCCTTCTCAGGCTGTTTACCTGAGCACGTTTTAATACATATTTCCTGCGCTAATTTGCTGTCATTCGCCGCGGCTCCTGTCGACATTGTTTTGCATAATTCTCTTCGGCTTGTCCTTCTCAATAACATTAATAATTCTCAGCATAATTAAAAAGTTTTCGTGTTGACTACAGTTCTTCACGCTCAAGAAAGACAAGCGAAGGCAAAACCACGGTGGGGGAGAGAGGGAGAGGAGAGGAAGAGAGAGAGAGAGAGAGAGAGAGAGAGAGAGAGAGAGAGAGATAACAAGTTTATGTGTATGAATGTCTATCTGCTCGTCTGTCTGTCTATATCTGCCAGTGTGACTGTATCCATCTTCCAACTTTATCTTTCCATCAGTCACTTCATCCAACTGTCCACACAGGTATCTTTAAAACTGTCTGCCCATCTCTGTCTGTGTTTCTGTCTATAGCCATATCTATCTATCTATCTATCTATTTATCTATCTGTTTATCTGTATAGAGCTATGTATTTATAGATTTATCCATCTAGTCTCTCTCTCTCTCTCTCTCTCTCTCTCTCTCTCTCTCTCTCTCTCTCTCTCTCTCTCTCTCTTCTTCTCTTCCACAGGGACGGATTGCACCTGTCTCCCATCGGGGCAGCCAGATTCGGAAGGCTCCTCAACGAAGCAGTACGTGTCATCCGAGCAAAAAACGAGTCACAGCCACGTCCCTCCACCCCGCCAGTGTAAATAGACGCCGTGCATCGCAACAAACCCGTAACCGTGATCCCGCAAGTACCACCACCTCTATTACCAAGCCTCTAGATAACTTAAAAATCCTTAGTTTCAATGCGCGTAGCCTAAGAAACAAATTTGATGAACTAAGATGTCTTGCTCTAACAGAAAATTTTGACATAATTGCTATAACCGAAACATTTATCGACACCACAAATATTGATTTAAGTTCCGAATACAACATAGATGGCTACAGACTCTTCAACAAAGATCGTGTAAACCGTAGAGGCGGTGGCGTCGCCCTTTATGTCAAATGCTATTTGCAACCCACTGACAAAACACCAGGAAACAGTAACATTGAACATTTGTGCGTGCGAGTAAACATTGCAAAAGTCAATTTAAATATATCTGTCACCTACAGACCTCCCGGGCAATCACTCGATGACGACCTTGAAATGTACAGCGTCTTAAGGCAGTCACTTAATAACAACGACTCACTGATATTAAGAGACTTTAACCTCCCCCATATCGACTGGGCGACACTGTCAGGTACAGAAGGCGAGTCACATAGAATGATCGAATTTCTAGAAGAAAATTATCTAAGCCAAATGGTTTCTGAGCCAACTCGACAAAATAATATACTCGACCTTGTTATAACGACCCAAGATAACCTAGTCAGTAGTGTCACGGTAGGAGAACACCTCGGTTCTTGCGATCATAAATTAATGTGCGTCGACATTAGAGCTCAACCATCAGTGACTGAAAATAAAGTAAAGGTGCCCAATTTCAAAAGAGCTAACTTCGTAGAAATCCGACAAAAAACTAACAGAAATACAACTATCAGATGACAGCAACGTAGATGAAGCCTGGCTAAGCCTTAAAAATCACTTACTCACTCAGCATAACACATTCGTCCCCTTGTGCGAGAAGCGAATTAACACTAATAAAAGCCCACCGTGGTTTAATAGCGAAATTAAACAATCAGTCAATGAGAGAAAATTGTTTTACAGGTTAAAGAAAGAACAACGCACGCCCGAAAACATTAGACTTTATAATGATGCCAGGCGACGAGTAAAAAGACTAATAGGTCAGGCAAAGCGTAGATATGAAGAAAATATTGCAGCCAACTGTAAAAATAATTCGAAATCTTTCTTCAGTTACATAAACAACTGAAAGGCGATCAAAAGTGGTATTGGACCTTTAACAAACAGCGACGGTGCACTAGTGACTGACAGCCAACACATTGCAAACCTCTTAAACAATTACTTTTCCTCGGTGTTTAATACTAACAGTCTTCCTCTCGCTACCAACAACACCAGTACTATTGTAAATCTCGAGCATGCATTGCCTAATTTTGAAATAACAACCGATGAAGTCCTTAAAGCTCTCCATTCACTTAAAACAAATAAAAGTCCCGGACCCGACAAAGTATATCCTATACTGCTTAAAGAAACAGAGCGAAATACTCTCCTCCCTCACTACCGTATTCAATATGTCCTTGCGACAAGGCATCGTCCCTTCGGATTGGAAAAAGGCTAACGTGACACCGATTTTTAAGAAAGGAGACAAAAAAATACCAGGTAACTACCGACCCATTAGTCTAACTTCAATTGTAGGTAAGCTACTCGAGAGCATAATTAGAGACAAAATTGTGAGTTACCTCGAAAGCCACTCATTAATTGGGGATTCACAACATGGCTTCCGTAACAAAAGATCCTGCCTGTCAAACCTACTGACCTTTTATAACGATCTCTTCTCAATTTATGACGTAACCAAATCAGTGGACGTAGTCTATCTTGATTTCCAGAAAGCGTTTGATAAAGTCCCACATCATAAATTACTTTATAAATTAAAGCAAATAGGTATTGACGGTCAAGTAGACCAATGGATCGCGAATTGGTTGAGCAACAGACAACAAAGAGTTGTGATTGACGGATTTAACTCAGAGTGGGCGCCGGTCACTAGTGGCGTCCCTCAGGGCTCGGTTCTTGGCCCAGTGCTCTTCATTATTTACATCAACGACGTGGATGTTGGACTCAATAATCGCATTAGTAAATTTGCAGACGACACAAAGATTGGTAACTCGGTTCTCACTGACGAAGACAGGCAAAGCCTCCAAGAGCATTTGCACGAAATTTCAGCTTGGTCGCATAAATGGGACAAGTGCCAGGTCCTTCAAGTTGGAACAAAAAATAAGAAGTTCGATTACGAAATACGCGGCGTTAAACTCACAAGTGTTCAATGCGTTAAGGACCTGTGGATTAAAGTCGCGTCAAACCTCAAATTCTCACATCAATGCATCGATGCAGCAACTAAAGCGAACAGAATGTTGGGCCTCATTAAAAGAAACTTTTTATTCAAAAATAAAGATGTAATACTTCCGCTCTACAATAGTTTAGTCAGACCCCACTTGGAATATGCGGTACAGTTTTGGTCTCCCCACCATGCAAAGGACATTGCTAAACTAGAAGGTGTTCAGCGTCGAGCAACAAAAATGATCCCTTCCTTGCGCAACAAATCCTACGAAGAAAGGCTTTCCACCTTTAACATGTTCTCTCTTGAGAAACGTCGCCTCCGAGGAAAACTGATCGAATGTTTTAGAATACTTAATGGTTTCATGAATGTAGACAGAAAAAAATTGTTTATGATCGATGACACTTTGCTAACGAGGAACAATGGCACAAGACTCAAATGTAGACAAGTAAACTCAGACTGCACCCAATTTTTCTTCACCAACGTTGTAGTGCGAGAATGGAATAAGCTCCCACCGTCAGTGGTCCAGTGTAACACGATTGACTCCTTTAAAAACAAGCTCGACCGTCACTTCCTTCAACTTAATATTAACTAGAGTAGAAAAGCAACGTTTTGGAGCCATCTGATTAATGAAAAATCACTTAGGTTTAAGGACAGACCACCTAGTCTGGACCATGGGGTCTGTGTGGTCTGATTTTCTATGTAAATCTATGTAAATCTCTCTCTCTCTCTCTCTCTCTCTCTCTCTCTCTCTCTCTCTCATCGCGTCAAACCTCAAATTCTCACAGCAATGCATCGATGCAGCAAATAAAGCGAGCAGAATGTTGGGCTTCATTAAAAGAAACTTTTTATTTAAGAATAAAGATGTAATACTCCCGCTCTACAACAGTTTAGTCAGACCCCACTTGGAATATGCGGTACAGTTTTGGTCTCCCCACCATGCAAAGGATATTGCTAAATTAGAAGGTGTTCAGCGTCGGGCAACGAAAATTATCCCTTCCTTGCGCAACAAATCCTACGAAGAAAGGCTTTCTACCTTTAACATGTTCTCTCTTGAGAAACGTCGCCTCCGAGGACAACTGATCGAATGTTTTAAAATACTTAATGGTTTCACGAATGTAGACAGATCAACATTGTTTATGATCGATGACACTTTGCGCACGAGGAACAATGGCGTAAAACTCAGATGTAGACAAGTAAATTCAGACTGCACCAAATTTTTCTTCACCAACGTTGTAGTGCGAGAATGGAATAAGCTCCCATCATCAGTGGTCCAGTGTAACACGATTGACTCCTTCAAAAATAAGCTCGACCGTCACTTCCTTCAACTTAATATCAACTAGAGTAGAAATGCAACGTTTTGGAGTATTATGATTAATGTAATATCACTTAGGTTTGAGGACAGACCACCAAGTCTGGACCATGGGGTCTGATTTTTTCTCTCTCTCTCTCTCTCTCTCTCTCTCTCTCTCTCTCTCTCTCTCTCTCTCTCTCTCTCTCTCTCTCTCTCTCTCTCTCTCTCTCTCTCTCTCTCTCTCTCTCTCTCTCTCACACACACACACACACACACACACACACACACTCTCTCTCTCTCTCTCTCTCTCTCTCTCTCTCTCTCTCTCTCTCTCTCTCTCTCTCTCTCAATGCGCGTAGCTTAAGAAACAAATTTGATGAACTGAGATGTCTTGCTTCAACAGAAAATTTTGACATAATTGCTATAACCGAAACATTTATCGACACCACAAATATTGATTTAAGTTCCGAATACAACATAGATGGCTACAGACTCTTCAACAAAGATCGTGTAAACCGTAGAGGCGGTGGCGTCGCCCTTTATGTCAAAAGCTATTTGCAACCCACTGACAAAACACCGGGAAACAGTAACGTTGAACATTTGTGCGTGCGAGTAAACATTGCAAAAGTCAATTTAAATATATCTGTCACCTACAGACCTCCCGGGCAATCACTCGATGACGACCTTGAAATGTACAGCGTCTTAAGGCAGTCACTTAATAACAGCGACTCACTGATATTAGGAGACTTTAACCTCCCCCATATCGACTGGGCGACACTGTCAGGTACAGAAGGCGAGTCACATAGAATGCTCGAATTTCTAGAAGAAAATTATCTAAGTCAAATGGTTTCTGAGCCAACTCGACAAATTAATATACTTGACCTTGTTATAACGACCCAAGATAACCTAGTCAGTAGTGTCACGGTAGGAGAACACCTCGGTTCTTGCGATCATAAATTTGTAATGAGTATATTATAATGTACATGTGTATGTATGACTGTAAGTGTGGCGACACCCGGTCGGTGTCGCACAACAGGATGTCTAACAACACGTCGTGCTTTTGGCCGTGGGAAGCTGTGATGAACTGACACTAGGATCAGCAAATGATGACTTTCATCAACAGTCATCAACCGGAAGCCCCACCCTTCCGGACGAACTACAAGCAAATAAAACAGGCGAACAACGCAGAGAAGAGGAGAGAAGACGGGTGACGGGCAGGCGAGCGGTGCTCTGCCGCCCCGCGCCCTGCAGCGGTGTGGCTGTCTCTGATTTCGTGCGTCTCGCTCACGTAAACTGTAAACCTTATGTAGTACAACTGTTAATATAGTTAAAATACATTTGGTATTTGTATCAACCTGAGAGAGAGAACTAAAGTGAACTAAAGTGAACTTATAACGGCTACCGCTTGGCCACACATCACTTAACTAAAAAGGCTATTGTGTTATCTCACCTTACAACAATCAACTTGTGAAAGCAGGCAACGGTATACCGGACCTCACGTGAGATAACAGTTCGCGCCTTAAACGTAACACTTCACAAAAACCACGTTAAAAGTAACACTTATAAACGGGTAACAAAAATGGTGAACAGCGGTCTACGGACCTCTCCGAAGTGTTCTATAGGTGTTATCTCTAATATAACATAACATAAAATGCATGGTGGCTGGTGGCCGCCTCGTTGTTAACCACGTAAAAAAAAAGTAACGCTCAAAAGTTATTAACATAAATGATGTGCAGCGTGGTTACGAACTACTCCGAATTGTTATATCTCTCTCTCAAACGTAGCTTCAGTGACAGTGTGTGGGGGCAGTGAACGGTATCGGACACAGCAAGCATACGCTGACATCAGCGCGCGGCTTTTCCTGCCCTAGTGAGTCGAGTCAGCACACAGCCGCACCCGAGAGCACACCCCGCCCCGCCCCGCACCTCCACACAGCCCGCGCGCCCCGCCTCGCACCTCCACACAACCAAGTTTCCTTGGAGGTGTCCAGGCATTTGTTTCTTCCTACGACACAACTCGTCGTAGGTGCGCACTTATCTTCGCCAGGCAACTCGGACCTTTGAGGGTGACTGGTGGGCGTATATTGTCTGCCCGCCGCCTCTCCCACCACCGCTACCAGACGGGGGACGGTAGACCCGTTACCCCTGCAGCCCTGCCCTTGCCACCGGCGAGGCGAAGGACGCGAGCGTGCTGAGTAGTGGGGTATCGAGTTGCTGTCTTCGAGGTTTTTAACACATTATAGCTGACACTCATTGATACGGTTTCAGTAATTACACCACTTGTAACATTATTTCAGGTGAATTACTATTATTATGTTCACGTGTTTAGGCGTGTGGGGCCGTATCTAATCTATTAGATTTTTCAGCTGTTGATTTTCCTGGCGTGTGGATGTTTAATATTTTCTTGAGTAACATGGCTACGCATTTCATGTATAATCATTCATTTTCTTTTCTCCTTTCTTTTGTGTGTTTTATTGCACAGTGGAGAAGTTATGTCTTGCTAAGCCTCACTCATTATTCTTTTTCCTCTTTTATTATGCATTTTATAAGCATAGGGGAGGAGTGAGCACATACTTAGCGGTGAATGATTATTACTCTACTTATTTTTGCAGCAATATTTTTTTTTCTTTTACCATTTTACTCCTCATTTTACTAGTAATTCTTTTTAATGGCACAGAAACCTGACCAGAGGACTATGAGGGGTGGGTAGAGATAAAGAACAGTGCCGTCAAGGATAACGGTAACTGTTCTCATGTAAGGAGTGTAGCAGTCTTCAAAGGGTGCTTGCTCCTCCTACGCTGCATGTGCAACCAAGAGGTATTTACTTACCTTACTAATCCCACAATGGCTTCTGCCTCTAATCACCCACTAACAGCAACAGCAGTTAGGCCTTTCGCAGGGTAGCAAGGGAGGCAGATTATTCGGCCAGGGACTTCTTGTTTCAAAGTGAGATTGTCATGGACATTTCATTCGTGTCAAATCCGGGAGATAAAATATCTCTCAGCCGCTCGAAGGTCAATCCCGGGAACGGGAACGCCGGCCCTCATAAACAGGAGCGCGTTCACTGGACGGAAGGATTATGATGCGTTTCGGTCACTTTTTCTTGAAACATTTGGGGAAGATGGGCAACACAGCCTCGTAAAGGGTATAAATTTTGCTGTGGACACTGTGCAAACCAGGCCTTTTTAGTAGGCAAGTGGACGCCTTTAGGCTATCTACTGATTTGATCTCGTGTTTTAAACAGGGAAACTAGACAGATGGAGAAACCATTTCTGTAGCTAATGCTAGATTATTACTAGAGTTCCTTGTGTACATGATTGTCCTTAAAGTTCCTCTTCGAAGGAGTGCAGTATCCCTTGACTACAGCCCCACTGGCAACCTACACGGTTTTATCAGCCAACTTTTATGGCATTTAAAATAATTTTGGGTCCTTTTTGAGGCTTCGTTTCCCGTCGACACGTTCGTCGGGGAGGGGGCCTTCACGACCCTCTGACCTAAACCTTTTTGGGTGTCACCAGCGGTAATAAAAAATTCCTTGGTGTGTTCTTTTACCTGTGGTTTAGGCAGAAATAGTCAGATAAATAGGTGGTTGGAAATTTGAGCTTTACGATTTTTTTTTTGCACAGAATGGTGCATAGTGATCGTCTCCAAAGACTAGCGCCGGCTTGAGGTTCAGCCTATCTTTCCACCACACGACTATAACCTGCATCCTCGCATCTACTAATTTATGTTTGGTTCCTAAGCTTTTGCCTGCATCTTTTTCATGCGAGAAGGGGAGTGCTTGAGTAATACTTTTCACTCTAACCCACTATTTTCTTTTATTGCTGAGTTGATGCAAGGCAGTCAGTCTTCTTAATTTAATTGGAGCCGTAATAACCGAGGGGGTAGACTAACATAGGGATAGGTACAATTTAACCTTGAACCTCATGTGCTTCTGCTTAAAACATACTTTTTCTCTGCACTGACAGACTTAACTTGAGCAGATGCTGTCCCTAACTTTTATCGTAACCAGCATGTGAATATCTGTTAGCTTTGGAAGTAAGCAGACAAGTCTTACTTACCCTTACTTGACACACCACTGTTACCCGTTACGGGAATTATTTTTGGCGTCAAAGATGTCAGTCATCCACGTTCGTTACGATCGAGGGATAGGTGGAAATTTGTCTTTTTCATTTGATGTTTATTAATGCTGGAATTACTTTAATCAATTATGCTGGAATTGTATATTTCAGTGAGATTTGTTACAACAGTGATTTCACAACTTAGTGACAGGATTTTCTTTTATAGTACTGTAGACCTGTAAAACGGAGTATTAGGAGTTAGTGGTGCTGACTGCCGATGCTTCTAAGGCTCTCCAGACTTGTCCTTGTTATCACATTGTAACTATTAGGAGACTCTACGGATAACATTACCTCTTTTCACACAACATTACCTATTGTTGTAAACCCCACCCGTCTCGAAGGCGTGCCGAGGGTAACGACACTGGCAATTAATTGTCACGCAACGGATGAGTGTTTCTCTGCGACAGTTTTGTGTCCAGGTGTGACTCGAAGGTTCAGTGTGTAGCAGATCTTCTTCAAGGATTGTTCCTTTTTCTTTTCACTATTCCAAATAGCTCCATTACCATGTATCCTAATGACAGTTTAGTCAATTTAATTTTACTAGGATGTATCATGTAAATAATTTTTCGAGGTATTATTTTGTTTTCTCGGAATAGTACTGAACTTCCATGTCCACGACTCTAGTCCTGTTTACCTCGCCCTGTATGTACCTTGTCCATTTCTTGTTACTTCCATGATTATTTTTAATTATCATTGGCATTTCCCGATGCTGTATCGTTAGGCGGGCTCTGACTTGTATATATATATATATATATATATATTTTTTTTTAATGCAATAACAGGACCTCGTTTAACTAGTACACATTGTGCGACTGTAACATGGGTAGGTACACTGCTTTTAAAGGTCGGGTGAGTCGCGAGGTCGCGACTTTTAGAGAACCGAGCGATGTAATGTGTATATTATAATGTACATGTGTATGTATGACTGTAAGTGTGGCGACACCCGGTCGGTGTCGCACAACAGGATGTCTAACAACACGTCGTGCTTTTGGCCGTGGGAAGCTGTGATGAACTGACACTAGGATCAGCAAATGATGACTTTCATCAACAGTCATCAACCGGAAGCCCCACCCTTCCGGACGAACTACAAGCAAATAAAACGGGCGAACAACGCAGAGAAGAGGAGAGAAGACGGGTGACGGGCAGGCGAGCGGTGCTCTGCCGCCCCGCGCCCTGCAGCGGTGTGGCTGTCTCTGATTTCGTGCGTCTCGCTCACGTAAACTGTAAACCTTATGTAGTACAACTGTTAATATAGTTAAAATACATTTGGTATTTGTATCAACCTGAGAGAGAGAACTAAAGTGAACTAAAGTGAACTTATAACGGCTACCACTTGGCCACACATCACTTAACTAAAAAGGCTATTGTGTTATCTCACCTTACTACAATCAACTTGTGAAAGCAGGCAACGGTATACCGGACCTCACGTGAGATAACAGTTCGCGCCTTAAACATTAAATATACAACTTAAAAAGTAAACACTTAAAAATCGTTAACAAATTAGTGCGCGTCGACATTAAAGCTCAATCATCAGTGACTGAAAATAAAGTAAAGGTGCCCAATTTCAAAAGAGCTAACTTCGTAGAAATCCGACAAAAACTAACAGAAATACAACTATCAGATGACAGCAACGTAGAGGAAGCCTGGCTAAGCCTTAAAAATCACTTACTCACTCAGCATAACACATTCGTCCCCTTGTGCGAGAAGCGAATTAACACTAATAAAAGCCCACCGTGGTTTAATAGCGAAATTAAACAATCAGTTAATGAGAGAAAATTGTTTTACAGGTTAAAGAAAGAACAACGCACGCCCGAAAACATTAAACTTTATAATGATGCCAGGCGACGAGTAAAAAGACTAGTAGGTCAGGCAAAGCGTAGATATGAAGAAAATATTGCAGCCAACTGTAAAAATAATCCGAAATCTTTCTTCAGTTACATAAACAACAGAAAGGCGATCAAAAGTGGTATTGGACCTTTAACAAACAGCGACGGTGCACTAGTGACTGACAGCCAACACATTGCAAACCTCTTAAACAATTACTTTTCCTCGGTGTTTAATACTAAGTCTTCCTCTCGCTACCAACAACAGCAGTACTATTGTAAATCTCGAGCATGCATTGCCTTATTTTGAAATAACAACCGATGAAGTCCTTAAAGCTCTCCATTCACTTAAAACAAATAAAAGTCCCGGACCCGACAAAGTATATCCTATACTGCTTAAGAAACAAAGAGCGAGATACTCTCCTCCCTCACTACCGTATTCAAGATGTCCTTGCGACAAGGCATCGTCCCTTCGGATTGGAAAAAGGCTAACGTGACACCGATTTTTAAGAAAAGAGACAAAAAAAAATACCAGGTAACTACCGACCCATTAGTCTAACTTCAATTGTAGGTAAGCTACTCGAGAGCATTATTAGAGACAAAATTGTGAGTTACCTCGAAAGCCACTCATTAATTGGGGATTCACAACATGGCTTCCGTAGCAAAAGATCCTGCCTGTCAAACCTACTGACCTTTTATAACGATCTCTTCTCAATTTATGACGTAACCAAATCAGTGGACGTAGTCTATCTTGATTTCCAGAAAGCGTTTGATAAAGTCCCACATCATAAATTACTTTATAAATTAAAGCAAATAGGTATTGACGGTCAAGTAAACCAATTGATCGCGAATTGGTTGAGCAACAGACAACAAAGAGTTGTGATTGACGGATTTAACTCAGGGCTCGGTTCTTGGCCCAGTGCTCTTCATTATTTACATCAACGACGTGGATGTTGGACTCAATAATCGCATTAGTAAATTTGCAGACGACACAAAGATTGGTAACTCGGTTCTCACTGACGAAGACAGGCAAAGCCTCCAAGAGCATTTGCACGAAATTTCAGCTTGGTCGGATAAATGGGAGATGCCCTTTAACGTAGACAAGTGCCAGGTCCTTCAAGTTGGAACAAAAAATAAGAAGATCGATTACGAAATACGCGGCGTTAAACTCACAAGTGTTCAATGCGTTAAGGACCTGGGGATTAAACTCGCGTCAAACCTCAAACTCTCACATCAATGCATCGATGTAGCAAATAAAGCGAACAGAATGTTGGGCTTCATTAAAAGAAACTTTTTATTCAAAAATAAAGATGTAATACTTCCGCTCTACAATAGTTTAGTCAGACCCCACTTGGAATATGCGGTACAGTTTTGGTCTCCCCACCATGCAAAGGACATTGCTAAACTAGAAGGGGTTCAGCGTCGAGCAACAAAAATGATCCCTACCTTGCGCAACAAATCCTACGAAGAAAGGCTTTCCACCTTTAACATGTTCTCTCTTGAGAAACGTCGCCTCCGAGGAAAACTGATCGAATGTTTTAAAATACTTAAGGTTTCACGAATGTAGACAGAACAAAATTGTTTATGATCGATGACACTTTGTGAACGAGGAACAATGGCACAAAACTCAAATGTAGACAAGTAAATTCAGACTGCACCAAATTTTTCTTCACCAACGTTGTAGTGCGAGAATGGAATAAGATCCCACCATCAGTGGTCCAGTGTAACACGATTGACTCCTTTAAAAACAAGCTCGACCGTCACTTCCTTCAACTTAATATTAGCTAGAGTAGAAAAGCAACGTTTTGGAGCCATCTGATTAATGTAAAAAACTCTCTCTCTCTCTCTCTCTCTCTCTCTCTCTCTCTCTCTCTCTCTCTCTCTCTCCACTCTCTCTCTCTCTCTCTCTCTCTCTCTCTCTCTCTCTCTCTCTCTCTCTCTCTCTCTCTCTCTCTCTCTCTCTCTCTCTCTCTCTCTCTCTCTCTCTCTCTCTCTCTCTCTCTCTCTCTCTCTCTCTCTCTCTCTCTCTCTCTCTCTCTCTCTCTCTCTCACACACACAGATACTCTCTCTCTCTCTCTCTCTCTCTCTCTCTCTCTCTCTCTCTCTCTCTCTCTCTCTCTCTCTCTCTCTCTCTCTCTCTCTCTCTCTCTCTCTCTCTCTCTCTCTCTCTCTCTCTCTCTCTCTCTCTCTCTCTCTCTCTCTCTCTCTCTCTCTCTCTCACATTACTCAATAATTTGGATGAAATCAAGCTATTAATCAACGAAAGGCAAATCGACATATTATGCATCAGCGAATCATGGTTACTCACACACACCCCAGACTCACACGCGAACATTCCTAACTTTAAACTTTACAGACAAGACAGAGGCAAAGGCGGAGGGGCATGTATATATGTTCATAATGACTTACACTCAGCTTCGATAAACACAGGCGTACCTAAACACGAAGGGGTAGATGAAATTTGTATCCAAGTTCAATGCAGAAAACTACCCTCCATCCTTATAAACAGTATCTACCGACATCCATAGGCCTGTTCTACTTCATTTGATCACATAGAAGACACATTGAGGGCATTAATTATGCGTAACAAGACATTTTTCTTATTAGGTGACCTCAACGACAACCTCCTCCTACCCAACAGTAAACTATCACGTATAATAGCCAACAATAAGCTCACACAAATTATAAACACACCCACACGAGTGACACCCACTTCTGCAACCCTCCTAGATGTGATCATCACTAACAAGCCAGATCTTATCACTCATTCCTATGTAATCCCTTGCACGGTCGCAGACCACGAGCTTATAGGCGCCTCTGTCAACATCCTTAAACCCAAGCGCCAACCCATCACCGTAACTAAACGTGACCTAAGAAAATATAACAGCGACCTTCTATGCTCCCATATCCTAGAGGAAACCTCCACACTAAATGAAATATTACGCACTGACGATGTCGATAAACAAGTGTCTATACTAACATCTGTCATTTCTACCAGTCTCGACAGAAGCGCTCCGATATCTAATATCGTTCTTCACCGACCCCCCGCACCTTGGATCAATGATGAAATTAAAGAGGCATTTGCAGAACGCAAGAAAGCTCAAAGGATATTAAAAAATCACAGATATAACGTGATTATACAGCAAAAATATAAAGAAATAAAGAAAAACGTCAAACGTCTACTAACCACTTCAAAGAAAAATTACTACCACCAAGAACTACATACCTGCAAAAATAACAGCTGCAACTTGGAACACATTAAAAACTATTATTCCTAGTAAAACACAGAGCACGACCCACCCGCCCCTTGAGAACATAAGTGAAAAAGCTGAAGATTTTAATAACTTTTTTGCGAACGTCGGCCTAACCACATACGAATCAACTCAAGAATCATTAAAAGTCGAAAACCGTAATCACCTTAACGAAGCTCCTAACATCCCGGTCGCGCCCTCTACCCCCACTAATCTCGCGCTTTTCAGACCTCAGCCAGTAGACCAGAACACAATCATCTTAACTGTAAAACAGCTTCAAAATACTAAATTGGGGAGGCGGTGGCTGAGTCGTCAAAGTAACGGCCTCGTGTTCAGGAGGACGCGAGTTCAATCCCCGCCCGGTGCCACCAAGCTGGGATTGTTCAGCCGCCGCCGAGTGGCTTAAAACTACCCACATGCTGTCCAAAAGACCACCTATCAACCCGGACTCTAGATTCTAGGATCAAAAATGAGCTCTGGGAGGGCAGCATGAGCCAATGCAAGATGGTGCCACTATAAACACTCGCCTGCGCCAGAACGGGCTGGGCCGACCATCAGGACCCACCGGAATGAAGCCTTGGACCGACCATCAGGATCCACCGAGAAGAAGCCTACCGGCGCAATAGGCAGCAATGTAAAAAAAAAAAAAAAAAAAAAAAATCGTTTGGTTGTGATAACATTTCCCTAAGGTTTATCAAAGACTCACTTATAGTTATCATCTTCTACCTCACAACCATCATAAATACCTCAATCGTCACAGGCATTTTTCCTGCCTCCTGGAAAAATGCTGTTGTCACCCCACTATATAAAAACGGTAACCCAGACGAAATAGGAAATTATCGTCCCATCTCTCTACTTCCAATTTTTTCAAAAATATTAGAAAAGGTAGTTGCCAATCAATTAATGTCATTCCTGGAACGTAACAAACTTCTCCCTCCAACCCAACACGGCTTTAGACCAAAACTCTCTACAGAGACAGCGCTGCAAGTCATTACCAATAAAATTTATGATAATATAGATATCAAACAAATATCACTTTTAACACTCTGCGACCTTTCTAAAACCTTCGACAGTGTCAGCCACACCATCTTACTCCGAAAACTTCAACAGATTAATATTGACACCTACTGGTTTGACAATTACCTCGATGACAGGTCACAGTCAGTCCACATCAAAGACATCGTCTCATCCAAGAAATCAGTAGCCTTTGGAGTCCCCCAAGGCTCAATACTAGGCCCAACATTATTCAATATCCATGTAAATGACATATCTACCTATATCAATAACTGCCTTCTAGTACAATACGCTGACGACACACAGTTCCTCCACAGCGGTAATATCAACGAAATAAATACTTTAATTAATAAAACTGAGATCACTTTGAAACAAATAAGAACCTATTTTCTACAGAACGGCCTTCAGCTAAACATCAGTAAGACACAATGTATCTTCCTAGGCACACGCCAACTCCTGGCACACATACCTAACAACACCACCATCAGATGTGCTGATGGCGTTATACAACCCCTCCTCCATTTTTTTTTTTTTTTTTTTACAGCAAAGGAGACAGCTCAAGGGCACAAAAAAGTAAACATTAATAAAAAAAAAGCCAGCTACTCGCTGCTCCTAAAAAGAATCCAAAGAGGTGGCCGAAAGATAAGTCAGTTTCGGGAGGAGAGGTGTCCTGATACCCTCCTCTTGAAAGAGTTCAAGTCGTAGGCAGGAGGAAATACAGATGAAGGAAGATTGTTCCAGAGTTTACCAGCGTGAGGGATGAAAGAGTGAAGATGCTGGTTAACTCTTGCATAAGGGGTTTGGACAGTATAGGGATGAGCATGAGTAGAAAGTCGAGTGCAGCGGGGCCGGAGGGGGAGGCATGCAGTTAGCAAGTTCAGAAGAGCAGTCAGCGTGGAAATATCGATAGAAGATAGAAAGAGAGGCAACATTGCGGCGGAATTTAAGAGGTAGAAGACTATCAGTATGAGGAGGAGAGCTGATGAGACGAAGAGCCTTTGCCTCCACTCTGTCCAGAAGAGCTGTGTGAGTGGAGCCCCCCCACACATGAGATGCATACTCCATACGAGAAGAACCATGTTAAGAACCTTGGCTTTCATCTGGATTCACACATGACCTTCGACAGACACATAAATGAAATGACTAGGAAAACAATGGGAACCTTAAATTTCATTAACAGACACAAAGATCTCTTCAACAAAGAAACACGCTTAATGGTTATCCAGACTTTGGTATTAAGCATCATAAAATACGGCATCACAATATGGGGGACAACAAACTCAACTTTAATAAACAAAGTGCAAAAACTACAAAACTTCGCGATAAAAGTGGCAGATGGGAAAGCCAGGAAATACGATCATGTCACTCCATCATTTAAAGATTTACAATGGCTTAAAATCAAAGACCTAATCACCTTTAACCTCATCACAAAAGTGTTTAAGCAGAAAATAAAGGATTACCCAGACCACATCCTCTCTCTCCCAACTGTTAACTATATGACTGACTCAACAACAAGACAACAAAACAATCTCTACGTCCCGAGAAACAGCACCGACACAGGTGCAAGAGCCTTTCATGTATTAGGTCCTAAATTATGGAACCAACTACCGAATGAAATAAAAGACTCTCATAATCTGACCACATTAAAATCAATTCTTAAAAAGAAGCTGTTGACCTCTGCATGAATGTATTATCTACTTACTGCCTTCTGTATATTCTATCATGTATATTTAGATGTATAATACACCATGTATATTTATATGTATAACCTACCATGTATATTTAGATGTTTAGAATAACCACTTTTTAGTGGAAAATAAAGTTTATTATTATTATTATTACTCTCTCTCTCTCTCTCTCTCTCTCTCTCTCTCTCTCTCTCTCTCTCTCTCTCTCCCAGTATTTGTTAATGTCTTGTTGTTTTGGCAAGTGTTTGTTGCATCTAATGTTTTGCTGTGGACTTTGTACAGCACAAGTGCTTGCATTATCTTGTCTCTTTATTGAGGCAGAGGCCTTCTAGTAGTCATGGAGGTCACAGCATCCCAGGCAGTGGACAGCCTGGGTCTGGTCCCCTTGTCCGGCACCTTTGCTGCGTCTTCACGGAGAGCAAGAGGGAGCTTTCTTCTTTACTTCTTGGCCTCCGAGAGTGTTTATTTGTCTCCGTGGTTGTTGTTTCCGGAGTTTTTGTCTCCTTTAATCTTGTTGGTGACAATTTGATTCTTTCATGTTTAAACATGTCTGGTTTTATTTCATTTTTCTCTTTTTTTTGTTTGTTTTTGATCCACGTTATCTTGTTGTTCTTTCTCTCAAAGCGGCGACGCTCTGCACACTTCCCTGCTCTGTTCCTTCCCTTCCTTGGTGCCCTTTTCTGTGGTGGCTGTTCTGCAGCATTGTTCTGTCTCTGTTTTCCGCTTCCCATATCCACAAGGTGTTTTTCAGCTGCCTGCTGCATGGTTGCCTCCAGGTTGTCAGGGGCAGCTAGTTCACTGCTCTCGGTCTATTTTGCCACAGTCTCTTTGATGCAGTTGTCACAATATTGGGGTTGAAAACTAGTAACTGTGTTGTGCTCTGCTACATTTTATGGAATTTGTAGATGCTATCGGTATTCAGTTTGAAGCATGTTTCTATGAGGCTGTGATCTTTGTCCCAACAGCCACCCCTGGTGCTGGTGCAGCAGCGAGGGTCTGAGGCGGGTGCCGTGCTGCGTCCTCACTGCCGCTGACTTCTGTTGCAGTGGAGGCTGCAGAGCCGGGCAGCAGCCTGAGGGGCCAGGACCAGCAGGAGCAGCCTGCCACTGCTGTGAGGATCAGTGCCAGACCATGCATTTCAGTACAGTGCAATTCCTTCATATTTTGTGCCAAAGAAAAAATTCAGTGCCATAACTTTGAACAGCACCTTGCATGCTCTGATCAGGGGTGCTCAGGAGAACCACCACCACCTTGCTGCTGGCATCTCCAGCCATAAAGGAAAGGGAGAGTTTGAGTGAGAGAAGGTTTGAGACCGAGAGCAAGTTCACCAGACACAGCCTTGCACACACTGCTGAAGGGAAGCATGAGTGCCAAGAGTGTGGGAAAAGACTCCCTGGGAAGGGTGACCTCAACAAACACACCCACACACTCTGGTGGAAGACCTCATGAATGCCAAGAGTGTGGCAAAGTGTTCAGTAGGAAGAGTGACCTTAACACACACACCCTTACACACACTGGTGAAAGACCTCATGAATGCCAAGAGTGTGGCAAAGTGTTCAGTAGGAAGAGTGACCTTAACACACACACCCTTACACACACTGGTGAAAGACCTCATGAATGCCAAGAGTGTGGCAAAGTGTTCAGTAAGAAGAGTGACCTTAACACACACACCCTTACACACACTGCTGAAAGACCTCATGAATGCCAAGAGTGTGGCAAAGTGTTCAGTAGGAAGAGTGACCTTAACACACACACCCTTACACACACTGGTGAAAGACCTCATGAATGCCTGGAGTGTGGCAAATTGTTCGGTCAGAAGAGTGACCTTAATAGCTGTACACACCTTCTCCAATGACATCGGGATGAAGTTCGGCCTTGATAAATGTGCTAAATGCACAATGCGCAGTGGAAAAAAGACCCACACCGAGAACATCCAGCTAGACGAGGCCAGTGAAATCAGAGACCTAATGGAGCATGAGCCATACAAATACCTTGGCATTGAGGAAAATGACAGCATACAGCATACCACCATGAGGAAGAAGGCAGGCAGTGAATACCTCAGCCGTCTGAAGAAGATCTGCAAGACGCAACTCACCAACAAAAACAAAATAACTGCCATAAACCAACTTACCATGCCAGTGCTAAGTTACAGCTTTGGCATTATTGACTGGCCTCAAACCGAAATAAATAAATTAGATGTAAAAACAAGGAAAACTTTAACACTCCACAAGGTCATCTACAGAAATCAGTGCCTTCCAAGACTGTATATGCCAAGAAGAGAGGGAGGCCTAGGACTGTCTGAAGTTAACCACCAACACAGAGCCACTATGGTGAGCATCGGCCAATACCTCAGAAGCTCCCTAAGTCCAAACATTGCCAGGGTCCGGGAACACCACACCAACAAAGCCAGCAAAAACACCTCAATTACTAAGCTGGCCCAGCATTTTGGACAGGATTGTATAGTAGATGAGCAGGAAACAGAAAACACACCAGCCACCAAAATGGCCAGAAAGAGCCGTTCAAAATTCACCAGGAAGTTCCAGAACACCAACTTAACTGAGTGGGCAGAACACCAACGTGCCAAGTTTTTCCTGCAAGAGCTCTCCAAAGATTACATTGACAAGGAGAGCTCTCTGAACTGGCTCATCAAAGGAACCCTCCACTACGATCAGGAGAGGCTGATAATGGCAGCACAAGACCAGGCCATAATGACCAACGCTTTCAAAAAAATGTCTGGTCTCAGTAACAACAACAAATGCAGGTTCTGCCACACTGAAATTGAAAGTGTGAGCCACCTGATCTGCAGCTGCCAGACTCTGCTAGCCGATGGCTACTACACAGTCAGGCATGATGAAGTGTGCAAATACCTACACTGGACCATCTGCAACAGCCTGAACATCAAGTGCTCTAGCAAAGTGTGGGAACATCAGCCAGAGAAAATCACCGGAAATGAGACGCACACCATCTACTATGACTAGGTCATTCCAACAGCTACCTACCTAGATAATGCTGCAGTGAAACCGGACCTAGTTGTGTGGAACAGGAAAGAAAAAGTGGCTATGATAGTTGAGGTCAGTATCCCACATGACAGCGGGCTAAACAGAGCTGAAAGGGAGAAGGTCACCAAATATCAAGGCCTGATGCATGATATGAAAAGAAACTGGAAATTGAAGAACATCTCGATTGTGCCAGTCATTGCCGGAGCCACAGGCCTACTGAAAAAGAACTTCAAAGACCATCTAGCTAAAATCCCAGGAAACCCGAGGGCAACAGAAATCCAAACAATTGCCCTTAAGGGAACCACTACCATCCTAAAAAGAACCCTCGGTTGCAGCCTCTAAAAAGTGGGTGATTGTTAGGCACTTGGCAGAGTGCCCCATCACCCATAATCAAAACTGAAAAAGTAAACTAAAACAAAAAAAAGTGAAAGACCTCATGAATGCCAAGAGTGTGGCAAAGTGTTCAGTAGGAAGGGTAACCTTAACACACACACCCTTACATACACTGGTGAAAGACCTCATGAATGCTAAGAGTGTGGCAAAGTGTTCAGTACAAAAGGAAGCCTCGACAGACACACCCTTACACACACTGGTGAAAGACCTCATGAATGCCAAGAGTGTGGCAAAGTGTTTAGTATGAAGAGTCTCCTTAAAAGACACACCCTTACACACACTGGTGAAAGACCTCATGAATGCCTTGAGTGTGACAAAAGGTTATTTTCTAAGTCTGCTTTGAACATCCACGTTGTCACACACTCTGACCTGAGAGAGTTCAAGTGTGACGTTTGTCTAAAACATTTCAAGACCAAGAAGATTATTGCCAGGCACATGAAGATCCACTTCCCCTGAGGTGTTGTGTGGTGCTG